>NC_136495.1:156767440-157057440 GCF_053919585.1 Euprymna scolopes | reverse complement strand
TAAAAACATTAATATCTTCACCATATACTCGGCACTTTTCTAGAGGGGGTCGCGTTTTTCGCCGATATTTTGAAAGGCACTTCTACTTTCGATTGTCTAGCCTTAATTTACACTCATTTCCGGTTTGGCGGTAGTCGTAACGACAAAGACGTCAGTGTATTTTCCCGTCCTTTTCCTCTTTCACAGTACGGGTTCGAATCTGCCTTTCTACTACCACTTTTTTTTTTGCTCAACATACACATCCAAAAATCCAGGCAACGCTGGGCTGAAATGCTAGTATATATATATATATATATATATATATATATATATATATATATATATATATATATATATATGTATATTCTTGTGCCTCTGGAGGGGGCATAGGCCATCCACAACTTTGTAGATGCATATATATATATATATATATATATATATATATATATATATATATATATATATATATATATATATATATATATATATATTCTTAGGCTATCCACAACTTTGTAGATGCATTTGTAGCGAGTTCTTTTTTCTTCGGGGTAAGGGTGCTGGCCCAAAGCTTAATATATATATATATATATATATATATATATATATATATATATATATATATATATATATATATATATATATATATATATATATCCGAATATTCTTGAAACAATTGTAACTAAAGATGAAATACACTATTTGTTGCTATCACCCTATTCTTTGAAGTCTTGGTTTTTGTTAAAACAATATATATATATATATATATATATATATATATATATATATATATATATATATATATATATATATATATATATATATATATATATAAAAATTGTGTTAATATTACTGTCTCTACTTTCGTCTATATAATAGTGAAAATGAAAGCTTTCTTGTTTTTTGTTTGTTATTTGTTACAAAACTTTCACTAATTTTTGCCGTATGAGATTAATAAAAAAAATAGTGTGCTTGTGAAGAGCTTCGTGTAATAGTAAATCTTATAGCATGTTACGAATATGATAATACAATTGAAATTTCCGACAAATATTGTTGGTGCTACATTACTGAAGCTTTTTAAGTGTGGAGTTGTCCGGATGGACACGCATGAGTCACATGCAAACATTTCTTCATCGCATTGGCTGTTTTGTTACTATACTCCATTTTACACACGCATAACTCTCAATGCACTCAAGAAGGCCGGAAGAACGACCGAAATGCGATTTTTTTTTTTTTTTTTTTTTTTTTTGATAATTTTTTTATAGGACATCTATTCTTATATGTTTTTTTTTTTTTTACACAGTGATCACCACTTATCAAGGCCCGGAAGCCACTCAGGGATAAGGGTTATTGCAAGTACATTACGTTAGTGTGGAGATTTGATGGAGTGTTTACTTAAGGGGGCGGTTCATTAGGAATTTGTTAACATTAGACTTGAAGACATCCAAGTTGTAGTCCGGAGGGAAGCAGATTGTTAACAAATGAGAAATACGAGATGGCTTCAATAAGTTTCTGTGTTTTTTTGTATAGGCACTTTTATTGGTAGTACACACATGAGATTCTAGTGCCCTTCGAAGTAATCTCCTCCGACCACAATACGCTTGTTGGATCGTTTGAACAAATTTTGAAAGGCTCCACGGAAGTCCTCTTGTGTAGGTGTGTCAATCCGCTTCTATCTTAATTGTCTCATAATGACACCCTTTAAGGTTTGAGGGAATAACCAAAAGTCATAGCAAGCATGGTTTGGCTTATAGAGAGGGCGAGAAACTGTTTTGTTGCCCATCTTGATCAAATAGTTTGTGACAAGAATGGAGTATTCTCGCATATCTTCTGCATCTTCAGTTCCTCACGAATAAGTTCGTGTACAGTTTCAACACTGAGTTCAAACAGTGCAATCATTGTCTCTATAGACACACGAAGGTTCTTATCCATGAAATTCTTTATTTGTTCAATCAAGACAGGTTTCTGACTTCCTTACTCCTCCCCCACTTTATCAACCCTTAAATACTCCCTGCTTTCCTTGAATCTCTTATGCCACTACAAAAACTAGTGTTCCATTCACGCAATCTGAAGCATTCCGCACGTTTCTGTGGCATATTTACCAAGTTTAAAACATAATTTTATTTCATACCGTTCTTCTAAAGTGTCCTCGCGTCTAGATTTTATTTTAGAATTTCACCAGCAGAGACAATAAGGCTTTAGTAAGGTGTATTCCAATATCTGCAGTAGCTGTTCATGTGCACCTGAAATCATAATCAACGGTCGATCATCTTACATGATGTATAGTAATAAGCTACCGAATCTTTAAATGCTTGTACTATATTAGCTTGGAACCTTATTAGAGGCACCTCATAAAGACAAAACACGTCTGGAAACTTATTTAAGGAACATGGTTAATATAGAAAATATTTTTATATATATATATATATATATATATATATATTTATATTTATATTTATTTATAAATATATATATATACTTATAAATATATACATATACATATATATTTATAAATATATATATATATTTATTCATTTATAAATATATATATATATTTATTTATAAATATATATATATGTATATATATATCTACTACATGGTTTTAAAGCATTGTTTCGCAACAATATTTTCGTTATAAAAACATAGCAATGTGCTATTAAAATAAGTAAAGTTTATTTTAATCTGAGTTTTTGAAATGAAAATTTACTTGTCAATATAAATGTTTTTTTTTTTTTAATTTCTTGTGTAATGTTACAATGGACTACTTTTCTATAAGATTAAACAATCTGTTGCTGGTTTGAATCAGTTGAAAATACACATTTTTTAAAGCAGTGTTTTGAAGTGGTATTATTTTATAAAATAAAAATTAACAATAGATTTGTTTACACAAGATCGAAAAATGAAAAAGAAAATGAAAAAAAAAATGTTTGGACAAAATATTTTTATTTTGAAACTCAGATTAATATGAATTCATTTATATTATCACATGAATTATATATATATATATATATATATATATATATATATATATATATATATATATATATATATATATATATACCAGGTTATAGGTATTCAAGAGTGATAACTAATGCATTTCACGCCTGCTTAATTTAATGAGGACCAAAATATTTTTTCAATAACTAGCTTTACCCGCCCGGCCACGCGCTGCCGCAACTGAGTCTTGTTGTCGCAAGTATTACACACATACGCACACACACACACACAGACAAACACACACATGCAAACGCACACAGACGCACACACCCGCACGCACACGCAAACGCACGCACGCACACACGCATACACAAAAAACACACACACGCCCCCCACACATGCAAACCACACGGATGTACACACGCACACTCACGTAAACACACGCACACACACGCACTCACACGTAAACATACGCACACACACACACGCACACACTGTGCAACTAGTCAGGAATAGAACGTTTAAAGGATTCAAAAGCACACGTAAGAAGATTGTGAAGTATATTAACTGTCAACTTCTGGTTATTATGAAATGTTAGAATTAAACGATATAGTTCCCTGTGTAAGGTTTCGGAAAAATACGTGTTTCGGTTATATTTTCGCTTAATCCGTTTTTTTTTTTAGCGTATGATTAAATAATTTTAGTCAATCCTACTTTTAAAAAAAGGAAGATTTATCTATCTTTAAAAAATGAAATAATGGCTTATCTGCATGTGCCGATCCGTCGAAAAACAGTATTTAATAATAACAAGATTTAGCGCGGTAGCGTAGCTGTATTAGAACAATTAACGTCAACGGTATATTCAATGTAAAAAATAAAAGAATTCTTGGCTTATTAACATGTCTTGATGTATCACAGTTGGTTATATGATTGTATTTGGTTTATATTATTTAAAACGATTGCCTCTTGTAGAGAGTGACGCCATATTTGAAAAGCGTTCGTTTTTGTAATAAGATGTAGATTCTAGAATTAACGAATTGTCAGCTCGAAGCCAATGAGATTTTGCGAGAAAGGTAATTTTTTTCTATAGTATGTCTATGATTCCAGTTAATTAGAGTGAAATCCTATATTCATAGAAAGTGCAGAAATCCTCCCAGTTATGAGGGGGCGGTAGGAGAACGTGTCATTTATATGGAAACATAGGAACTACGTCATCTAAAGATGGTTGCGATTGTGATTATCTTGCCCCTAGAATAAAATTTAGGATTTTATTATAACGACTAAATGTGTCTAAAAAGTCGTTCTAAAGTTACATAAGAAATTGACTAATATTCTAGACTTAATAAATTTGTATGTAGCATGTTTTTTGCAAACCTACGATATTTTGGTCCAGAGGGGAATTCTGCAATCAAAATATTATATAGAAGATAATAATCAAGGCGATATTGTAAATTTGTTTATATATATATATATATATATATATATATATATATATATATATACACATATATATAAATATATATACATATATATACACACATATATATATATAAATATATATATATACATATATATACACACACATATATATAAATATATATATATATATATCAGAAAAAAGGAAGTAAAGAAAAACCGAGTGTAAAATAAGGAGCTTTTTGATTTATATACGTACGTTTATATATATATATATATATATATATATATATATATATTTATATATATTTATTTATATATATATATACGCGTATTTGTTTCATTTTCTAATCGTTTTGTTTTTATAAGGCTGAGGTATTCAATAGGATGCCAGACATTCACCCACTATTTCAGTCGCTCCCACTAAGAGATCTTTTTAAAATTCTAACCGTTCCTTTGAGTGCAATTGTTTGTATTTCTATTGCACTTGGTTTACTGGGTATACTTGACAAGTAGTTTTTTGAAATGCTATGATTACTGGAATGAATGAGTTTTTTCTTCTCATATCGTACATAAGTCTTATTTAGTCTTATTTTCCTTCTTAGCTCTGTTAAGCCCAGCATCTTTAAATAGAGATGACACTTTATAGAACTGCAAATCTAAAATAGATAGAAAGAAGGGTGACAAAAGGATGTATAGAAGAATGAATGAAAGTTAAAGAAACAATAAAAAGAAAGAGAAAAAAGAAAGAGAAAAAAGAAAAGGAGAAGAAGAATGAGCAACGGCATGAAAAACCTGGTGCAACCGCAGCTTCCAAGTTCATAGGAAAAGCTTCCGACAGAAGTGATGAGAAAAAAAGGGGGGTGCGATTGATGAATAATTAAAGACCCGCTGAATTAACGTCGCCTCATAAATAAGTAAAAGCAGCAGATAAGAGAGAAATTTCGGTGCGAGTAATTCTGATACGAGTAGGAGTAGGGGGGCAGGGTGGGGCCGATCAGGTGGGGACTGATGAGTTGGAGGGGTTCTTGGAAGAATAGAAAACAATTTGGAATTAGAAGATGACTACAACACCGAAAAAAAAAGACACAAATAAATTCTCTCTTCTTTATTCCCCCTTTCAGAAAAGTTTGACTTTAAAGTCGCCATGAAATATAAACCAGAAGAATTGGGAACAGAGTTAAATTAGTCCGAGAAAGAACAAACAAGAATGCCAATTCTGTAGACACGTCGCTTCAATCTACGCGTTTAGTGCTGAAAGTTTTAATGCAGACTAGCGGAAAAACATTTTATAGAAATTCTTGAACCTATATCAGTTCAAATAAGAATTCTTATGCGGAATACAGGCCGTGCAAAAAACCGACATTTTATAGTCATCTTCCGGTAGGTTACGTAAACTGCCGAACCTGCCGAAATCCTTAGCCAATGAAATTGCAGCACCAACGATTAGCAAGCGTTATAAAGCTAGAAAATTCAATATGTTTTAATTGGCAAAAGTCAACATCTTCAACCCATACGGTGTTGGAAAGAAGTAGGAAAATTAAATAAATTAATAAATAAAATCTATTTTTGAAATAAGATTTTCAAGTTAAATTCAATATTCACGATATCTTGGGCTTGTTATTAAATTATTAAACCAAGTTACAGAATAGTCCACAAGTCTCCCCTCCCCATATTAATAATGATTTCCTTAATAATAATGTAGTTACTTCAGCACGATCAATAGACTGCAAAAATTAAAAACATGATTAAAAACAAACTATTTTTATTATCAGTTGCTGCACTAAATTTTTAATTCGTAACAAAAAAAAAAGCAAACATCTGTTGGTGTAACTTATGACATGTTTTTCTTAGTTCGAATTTTTTCTTTCAATTTTAAAAAATTTCTCGAAAAATTTCCGTGTATTTTTCATTCCATTTACTTCGTAATAACAACATATTTTTATTGAAATTACCATACGATGGCCTTTTCTGTCTATATTATGTTTTTCTTTGATTTTGACTATTTTGCCAGCCAGCTTACTACCGCCGCCAAAATATGCATTGTGAACAATCCATAAAACTATATATATATATATATATATATATATATATATATTACTACATATATAATCCAATCTGGGTTAGCCATGTTGAGGAAATCTTATTTGGACTACGTGATTTTGAATATTTAGTTAGGGAAACTCAAGGAGTACGTTGACCATAAAATGGTTCATATATTGCATAAGTACACAAATAAGTCTATTTAAGTTGTGCGTTTGGCCTAATAATGCCATTCTAAACTTAAGCGTAGCAGACAGACTAAATACACAAGCAACATCTCTCATAGACACATCTACAAAATAACTGTGTGCGTGAAGATGTTTGAGAGAAAATCTACGTGCATATGAGCAGTTTTATAGGGTTTTACTAAGTATGTCTAAATCAAGGCACGATAAATGGCCCTGCATATTTTCTGATTGTTTGATATTAGCAGTCTGAACTCCAATCTCTGGTCCCCCCTCACCAATCTTTCACGAAAACACCCGTCTAGCTGAATCCACTGTGGAAAATTTCCCCCACTCTTTATCTGTACCTAAATCAAAACGTAGATTCCATGGACAAAGCTTCTTTCTTAGAACTGCATGCCTGTGAAACTCTGTTCCGTCTGCCTGCTTCCCACCTGACTACAACCTGGATGTCTTCAAGTCCAACGTAAACGAATTCCTAATGAACCGCCACCTCAAGTAAACACTTCAATAAATCTCCACACTAACGTACTGTATTTACAATAACCCTTATCCCTGAGTGGCTTCCGGGCCTTGATAAGTGGTGACCACCGTGTAAAAGAATTAGCAAGCAAACGCCTAGTCGACGCTTATTGTGATTGTTATAATATTTGTAAAAATAGAATGTTATCATAGCGAAATAAATATTTTAGAAAAGAATATTAGAATACAAACAATAATTTAAAAATAGGTTGACCTCAAAAGTCTGAAGTAGTCTTACGTAGAGATCACTTAAAGTGACGTAGACTTTAGGTAGAGCTTAAAATGACACACATGATTTGTGTAATCAAAGATCCGGAGTGAGAGAGACAGCAGAGGCAGTCGGAGTTGAGAGGGAAAAAGACGGCCCACTGGCGGTGATGGCTCCCAGTAGAGAGGATCAGAATGTGTTAGTTTATGACCAGCGTTGCAGCTTTTCAAATGGGAAACATATGTAAATAAAGTTGCTGAAAAGAAAACCCTGGATTTTTTTTTATTCATTGGGATAAATCTTCTTTGCAGATGTTATGAGGATCCGTTAAACAAGATCAAAAACGGACCAGGTATGGTTCTCGGGTTAAACCGATGTTACAACCCAGAGAAGAATTATTTGTCCCTTTCTGTTGTAAATGTTACATGTCCGCTGTTAACTGTATCTGTTAATATGTCAACACTGTCGTAATCAATTCAACGGACGATAGAAAACTAAATAGACAAACACGCGTATATACACACGTCATATAGATGATTGTGACACGTATATACAAACGTATATACACTCTGTATATACATTCATTCATTAGAAGAACATTTTTAACCTCTAGACTATGCACGAGTTTTGATACACATACACAATATATAATCCCGCCAGTATACAACTTATGATATTTAGGCACGAAAAAATAAGGTGTGACAAATGTGTCCTGTTATTTTTATTCGTAAAAATTATTGTAAAAACAAATAAGTTCTTTTCAGATTTAAGGAGAATATTTTTTTTAAATACAAACCAAAACATAAAAAGAATAAATGTTCTCTTAAGTTACCAGAAAACGTTGTTTTTTTTTTTACATTTTCACCCCAAACAAGGCACATTGCCACTTTGGTGTAGGGGGCTACTATCAGTGGCAGCAACTACTGGGGCACTATGTTGGGATTTGGGCAGCAAGATGTCGGTTCACGTTACACTTGAACTTCTGCATGTCAGTACAGTTAGGGAAGCAGGGATCTGGAATGGAATTCCAGTCTAGCGGTTCTGGGGAGAAACTACTGGAGTAGAAAGATCTTTTACATCTAGGGATCTCTACTGTGTGGGGGTGGGAGTTAGCTGTCTGTCGGGTTTGTCGAGGGTGTCTACGTCGTGGGGGCACAAGTGCCTGCAGTTCGTCAGAGCATTCACCATTAAAATACTTGTAGAACAGGCAGAGGGATGCAACGTTTCGTCGATGGGACAGAGGCTGAAGCTTAGATGCCAGTTCAGGGCCTATCAGATTGGCGACTCTTTTTTTAACCTTGTCTAGGAGCGAGAAACTAGTAGCAGATGCACCCGTCCAAATGTGACAACAATACTCCACACATTACTTTTTGTTGTGACGTGGTTAGTGCCATGTGACTTCTGGTCACCCGGAGATATAATAGAAAGTGCGCAGAACATGCAGGAGTGCATATTCCAAAAAGCACTTTTTTGTAAATGCGTCTTGTTCTTGTTGCACTTCTTAATAAAGTAGTTTCCAATATTTTTTCTGATTCTTTAAAACCCTATTTAGCCGTAGAGTACGATATAACGAATTGTTATGAGTATTCGAATTTAATACGAGCTAATAATAAACTGGGGACGAACTAACAACAAACCTTAAGCGTAGTTCAATAATTAAAACGAGAAAAAGGAAACTATAGAAGACTTCCGCCGTTATTTGATTGATTTTCTAAAACAAGAAAGTGAAGAAGTTTGCGAAACAACGTCTACAAGTTTGAAAAGCCTTCAAGAAAATATCGAACGACAGGAAATTTATTAAGAAGCTGCTTAATCGGTTTAGCAGCAAGAAAACGTGGTGAGACGACAACAACTACGGAAGGCAGTAATTGCAATGGATGCAGTTAGGAGATTCAGAGTTCCTATCCGTCGCGGTTACTACTTGACGAAGGCCAGAGGAATAGTTGGCCGAAACGTCGTGAAACAAGTAAGAAAAAGATGAGGATAATAGTGTACAATGAATAAAAATTAATAAATAAAAATTAAGAAATAAAAATTAAGAAATAAAAATTAATAAATAAAAATTAATAAATAAAAATTAATAAATAAAAATTAAGAAATAAAAATTAAGAAATAAAAATTAATAAATAAAAATTAAGAAATAAAATTAATAAATAATACGCATCTCAATAATGAATTGCAATTAAAATAATAGAAAGAAAACGACTGAGGACTCAAATACCTTTTCACAAAAATCGATAGTAAAGTTAATCAGAAATTTTATTTACAAACCGGAAGAATAAATCACATTGGAAGCATACATTTGAACGTACCAAGAAATGTTTGAAAAAAGCTATAAATACTTGGCCGACAACAAGAAAATAAGATTTCTATTAGGAAAACATGAAAAGTATGTACACTTTATTCGACCAAGGTGAAGCGACCTTCCAAAAAATGCTACAAATATTAACAAACGTGATAGATTAAAGCTTTGCTTTATCTACAATAAGACTCGCCATACACGTTTGAAAGTCGAACACGCCCTAGACGAAGGGAAGACATTCCGAAATATAACATCTCGGACCCGCCACCTGACCGCATGACCCAAGAAAAAACATCCTACATTGTATACAAAAAATATGTATATGTACATAAGTATTGTTATAAATCTCACATTTCTGTTTAAATGTATGCATGTATGTAAGTATGTATGTATGTATGTATGCCAAAACTTCCGACAGAGGCAGCGGATTTTCAAGAGATCGATCTCGTTTTTAAGGTCGACCCTTCGGACGACAAATATCGAAAAATTGGCCAAAAGCATTAATTCCATCACCCTTAACTGGGCACTTTTCTACAGGTAGGGATCGTTTTTTTCGCCTATATTTTCGAAAGACATCCCCTCTTTTTTTTTACACAGTGGTCACCACTTATCAAGGCCCGGACGCCACTCAGGGATAAGGGTTATTGCAAGTACATTACGTTAGTGTTGAGATTTGATGAAGTGTTTACTTAAGGGGGCGGTTCATTAGGAATTTGTTAACGTTGGACTTGAACACGTCCAAGTTGTAGTCAGGTGGGAAGCATGCAGACGGAACAGAGTTCCATAGGCGTGCAGTTCTAAGAAAGAGGCTTTGTTCATGGAATCCACGTTTTGATTTAGGCACAGATAAAGAGGGGGGAATTTTTCACAGTGGATTTGGCTAGACGTGTGATTTTCGTGAAAGATTGGCGAGGGGGGACCGGAGATTGGAGTTCAGACGAGCACCTGCCATGGAAATAACGATAAAACAAGGATAGGCTCGCAACGTCTCTTCTGTGGGAGAGAGGTTGCAAGGTAGAGAAAAGGGCATCCCCCACTAAGCCACGAAGTCGATTTTGTACTCTGTCAAGGCAGGATATGCTGTTTTTAGCAGCTCCTGCCCAGATATGGCAACAGTATTCCATCCTTGGACGTACTTGGCTTTTATATAGATAGAGAATTGGATCAGATATCTTCTGGAGCGGTAGAAGGATCCCACCATCTTTCCAGCGACCTTGGCAACAGACTTGATGTACGTGTTCCATTTCAGATCAGGAGTAAGGGTAAAACCCAGAAGCTTGTCAAAACACGGGGCCTCACCCAGACGAGAGCCATCCATCACAATTGATGCCAGATGGGGATCAGAGCGCTGATGATGTAAGGATAGGAGTTTGGTTTTAGATGCATTAAAGGTAGCCAGCCCCGTCTTCCCCCACTGAACCACGCGCTCGAGATCAGAGGAGAGAGAATCAGAGAGAACTTTGTCATTTACAGCCTTTGATGTGTTGCCGTAGATGGTCGTGTCATCAGCATAGATGTCAACGAATGATTTAAGTATGTGTTTAGGGAGGTCATTGATGTAGATCAGGAAGAGGGTTGGGCCCAGGATTGACCCCTGAGGGACCCCAGCATTAATACTGCAGGCCTCCGATTTTTGTCCATCAACCACTACTCTTATGAGCCTATCGGAGAGAAATGATTTAATGATTGAGAAAACATTTCCAGTTATACCGTAGCTGGAAATCTTGTGAAGTAGACCCTTATGCCATACCTTGTCGAAGGCTTTTGATATGTCAAGAGCAATTGCCCTAGAAAGGAAGTCTTTGTCAAGAGATTCACTAATCCTGTGATATATAACCGTCAGCACATCTGCGGTAGATCTTGCAGAGCGGAAACCATATTGCGTGTCACTAAGAAGGTTATTCTTGCTGAGGTGTTTGACTATTTCTCTATTTAATATGGATTCCAGCAACTTACTCATGGCAAACAGGAGATTATTGGTCTGTATTGAGAGGGAGATGACTTATCACCTGAATTCTTAAATACAGGGCAAACTGATGAGGTCTTCCAGGGAGTCGGAACGCACTTCTCCTTAAGGCAGCGCTTTAACAGTTTCGTAAGTATGGGAGCAAGTTCTGGTTGAAGCTTTTTTAACACTATAATTGGGATGCCGCCAGGGCCAGTTGCTTTACTGGAATCAAGATTCTTGATTAGCTTGGCGACCTCATGCACGGATATTTGTATGTTACCTAGCGTGTTCTGTGTTATAGGAGGAAATATGGGGAGTTGATGGCCTTCGTCGCATAGGGTAGAATTAGCTGCAAAGTTCTTTGCAAATAGTTTGGCCTTGTCTGATGCTGACGAGATGACCTCTGGTCCATTGATAATGGTTGGGATAGAACGCACACTTCTGTTCAGGATCCTATTTGTTATTTGCCAAAACTGGTGGGAACGAAGCCGCTGATCAGCTACCTTGGATTTAACAGACTGGACATATAGCTCTTTTCGATTGACTAGCCTTAATTTAAACATTCGTCACTTCCGGTTTGGCGATGGGCGCAACGGCAAAGAAGTCACGTTTTTTTTCACGTGCTTTTCATCCTTCGCGGTACGAGTTAAAGCCTTCCTGGCTATTACCACTTTTATCTTTGCTCAACATACACCTCCAAACACCCGGACAACGCCCAGCACCAAGGGTAGTACATTATAAAAAAAAAGTTTAAACATAAGTATTATTTCATTACAATAATATTGAAACATAAGTATTAATCCATAACTAAATATAAATAACATTGTAAATCAAAGTCAAAAGAAAACACCATAAGTACTTGTATTTGTCATTAATAACATTTTAATATAATATATGTTTATTTAAAACTATCAAAAACTATTTAAACTATGAACTAGTTGATTGAGATTGTCGGAATGACTTCCTCATCTTGTTTGTTATTGTCACAACGTTTACGCCGTTTTGCCCTCCGGCCTTCGTCAGGTGTTTTGTATCGAACTGGGGAACCGTTTGTTAGGAGTCTCGAACCCAACCCTTTATTATTATTACGGGAGTACCGTGTTCGGACTACAGCTACGCTTTGGGACATAGTTGCTGATTCTCTGCTTTGAATGTTACTTTTTCACTGCCTTCGTTCAGGATTGAACTCAGCACCTTTGGGTAACTGTAAACTTTAATACAACGTCCTAGTGACATATGGCCGAGTGGCCCTAGACGTTGTATCAAAGTTTACGAAGGCCGAGCCGAGAGCAGGTATGTTCTCCAGCCAAGACTCTCTTACCTGACAACCATTATGTAATTATGCTGTAAATATACTTCTCCTAATACACTTCTTATTGATCTACCTTTGTTTGTTGAGTCTTTATTTGTATTGCCTTATACGTTATTTGGTTAAACCTGCAAACATAATAATTAGTTTATGAAAATAATAAATAATATAACATAAGTATTAATTTATAACAAATTATAAATAACATTTGAACATGAGTATTATTTTATAACAATTAATAAATATTATAATATTAATTCATATCAAATTATAAATAAAATTGTAACACTTTATTATAAACTAAAATAAAAATGAAACATGAGTATTAGTTTCATTTCAATTTATTAATAACACTTATAAATAGACAATACTTATCACACTTATAAATAGACAATACTTATAACACTTATAAATAGACAATACTTATAACACTTATAAATAGACAATACTTATAACACTTATAAATAGACAATACTTATAACACTTATAAATAGACAATACTTATAACACTTATAAATAGACAATACTTATAACACTTATAAATAGACAATACTTATAACACTTATAAATAGACAATACTTATAACACTTATAAATAGACAATACTTATAACACTTATAAATAGACAATACTTATAACACTTATAAATAGACAATACTTATAACACTTATAAATAGACAATACTTATAACACTTATAAATAGACAATACTTATAACACTTATAAATAGACAATACTTATAACACTTATAAATAGACAATACTTATAATACTTATAAATAGACAATACTTATAACACTTATAAATAGACAATACTTATAACACTTATAAATAGACAATACTTATAACACTTATAAATAGACAATACTTATAACACTTATAAATAGACAATACTTATAACACTTATAAATAGACAATACTTATAACACTTATAAATAGACAATACTTATAACACTTATAAATAGACAATACTTATAACACTTATAAATAGACAATACTTATAACACTTATAAATAGACAATACTTATAACACTTATAAATAGACAATACTTATAACACTTATAAATAGACAATACTTATAACACTTATAAATAGACAATACTTATAACACTTATAAATAGACAATACTTATAACACTTATAAATAGACAATACTTATAACACTTATAAATAGACAATACTTATAACACTTATAAATAGACAATACTTATAACACTTATAAATAGACAATACTTATAATACTTATAAATAGACAATACTTATAACACTTATAAATAGATAATACTTATAACACTTATAAATAGACAATACTTATAATACTTATAAATAGACAATACTTATAACACTTATAAATAGACAATACTTATAACACTTATAAATAGACAATACTTATAACACTTATAAATAGACAATACTTATAACACTTATAAATAGACAATACTTATAACACTTATAAATAGACAATACTTATAACACTTATAAATAGACAATACTTATAACACTTATAAATAGACAATACTTATAACACTTATAAATAGACAATACTTATAACACTTATAAATAGACAATACTTATAACACTTATAAATAGACAATACTTATAACACTTATAAATAGACAATACTTATAATACTTATAAATAGACAATACTTATAATACTTATAAATAGACAATACTTATAACACTTATAAATAGACAATACTTATAACACTTATAAATAGACAATACTTATAACACTTATAAATAGACAATACTTATAACATTTATAAATAGACAATACTTATAACACTTATAAATAGACAATACTTATAACACTTATAAATAGACAATACTTATAACACTTATAAATAGACAATACTTATAACACTTATAAATAGAAAATACTTATACCACTTATAAATAGACAATACTTATAACACTTATAAATAGACAATACTTATAACACTTATAAATAGACAATACTTATAATACTTATAAATAGACAATACTTATAACACTTATAAATAGACAATACTTATAACACTTATAAATAGACAATACTTATAACACTTATAAATAGACGATACTTATAACACTTATAAATAGACAATACTTATAACACTTATAAATAGACAATACTTATAACACTTATAAATAGACAATACTTATAACACTTATAAATAGACAATACTTATAATACTTATAAATAGACAATACTTATAACACTTATAAATAGACAATACTTATAACACTTATAAATAGACAATACTTATAACACTTATAAATAGACAATACTTATAATACTTATAAATAGACAATACTTATAACACTTATAAATAGACAATACTTATAACACTTATAAATAGACAATACTTATAACACTTATAAATAGACAATACTTATAATACTTATAAATAGACAATACTTATAACACTTATAAATAGACAATACTTATAACACTTATAAATAGACAATACTTATAACACTTATAAATAGACAATACTTATAACACTTATAAATAGACAATACTTATAACACTTATAAATAGACAATACTTATAACACTTATAAATAGACAATACTTTTCACACTTATAAATAGACAATACTTATAACACTTATAAATAGACAATACTTATAATACTTATAAATAGACAATACTTATAACACTTATAAATAGACAATACTTATAACACTTATAAATAGACAATACTTATAACACTTATAAATAGACAATACTTATAACACTTATAAATAGACAATACTTATAACACTTATAAATAGACAATACTTATAACACTTATAAATAGACAATACTTATAATACTTATAAATAGACAATACTTATAACACTTATAAATAGACAATACTTATAACACTTATAAATAGACAATACTTATAACACTTATAAATAGACAATACTTATAACACTTATAAATAGACAATACTTATAACACTTATAAATAGACAATACTTATAACACTTATAAATAGACAATACTTATAACACTTATAAATAGACAATACTTATAACACTTATAAATAGACAATACTTATAACACTTATAAATAGACAATACTTATAACACTTATAAATAGACAATACTTTTCACACTTATAAATAGACAATACTTATAACACTTATAAATAGACAATACTTATAATACTTATAAATAGACAATACTTATAACACTTATAAATAGACAATACTTATAACACTTATAAATAGACAATACTTATAACACTTATAAATAGACAATACTTATAACACTTATAAATAGACAATACTTATAACACTTATAAATAGACAATACTTATAACACTTATAAATAGACAATACTTTTCACACTTATAAATAGACAATACTTATAATACTTATAAATAGACAATACTTATAATACTTATAAATAGACAATACTTATAACACTTATAAATAGACAATACTTATAACACTTATAAATAGACAATACTTATAACACTTATAAATAGACAATACTTTTCACACTTATAAATAGACAATACTTATAACACTTATAAATAGACAATACTTATAATACTTATAAATAGACAATACTTATAATACTTATAAATAGACAATACTTATAACACTTATAAATAGACAATACTTATAACACTTATAAATAGACAATACTTATAACACTTATAAATAGACAATACTTTTCACACTTATAAATAGACAATACTTATAACACTTATAAATAGACAATACTTATAAT
This sequence comes from Euprymna scolopes, assembly GCF_053919585.1. Classification (NCBI taxonomy): domain Eukaryota; kingdom Metazoa; phylum Mollusca; class Cephalopoda; order Sepiida; family Sepiolidae; genus Euprymna; species Euprymna scolopes. The sequence goes on along the minus strand of NC_136495.1, from coordinate 157,040,888 downwards.
ACTTATAAATAGACAATACTTATAACACTTATAAATAGACAATACTTATAACACTTATAAATAGACAATACTTATAACACTTATAAATAGACAATACTTATAACACTTATAAATAGACAATACTTATAACACTTATAAATAGACAATACTTATAACACTTATAAATAGACAATACTTTTCACACTTATAAATAGACAATACTTATAACACTTATAAATAGACAATACTTATAACACTTATAAATAGACAATACTTATAACACTTATAAATAGACAATACTTATAATACTTATAAATAGACAATACTTATAACACTTATAAATAGACAATACTTATAACACTTATAAATAGACAATACTTATAACACTTATAAATAGACAATACTTATAACACTTATAAATAGACAATACTTATAACACTTATAAATAGACAATACTTATAACACTTATAAATAGACAATACTTATAACACTTATAAATAGACAATACTTATAACACTTATAAATAGACAATACTTATAACACTTATAAATAGACAATACTTATAACACTTATAAATAGACAATACTTTTCACACTTATAAATAGACAATACTTATAACACTTATAAATAGACAATACTTATAATACTTATAAATAGACAATACTTATAACACTTATAAATAGACAATACTTATAACACTTATAAATAGACAATACTTATAACACTTATAAATAGACAATACTTATAACACTTATAAATAGACAATACTTATAACACTTATAAATAGACAATACTTATAACACTTATAAATAGACAATACTTATAATACTTATAAATAGACAATACTTATAATACTTATAAATAGACAATACTTATAACACTTATAAATAGACAATACTTATAACACTTATAAATAGACAATACTTATAACACTTATAAATAGACAATACTTATAACACTTATAAATAGACAATACTTATAACACTTATAAATAGACAATACTTATAACACTTATAAATAGACAATACTTATAACACTTATAAATAGACAATACTTATAACACTTATAAATAGACAATACTTATCACACTTATAAATAGACAATACTTATCACACTTATAAATAGACAATACTTATAGCACTTATAAATAGACAATACTTATAACACTTATAAATAGACAATACTTATAACACTTATAAATAGACAATACTTATAACACTTATAAATAGACAATACTTATAATACTTATAAATAGACAATACTTTTCACACTTATAAATAGACAATACTTATAACACTTATAAATAGACAATACTTATAACACTTATAAATAGACAATACTTATAACACTTATAAATAGACAATACTTATAACACTTATAAATAGACAATACTTTTCACACTTATAAATAGACAATACTTATAACACTTATAAATAGACAATACTTATAATACTTATAAATAGACAATACTTTTCACACTTATAAATAGACAATACTTATAACACTTATAAATAGACAATACTTATAACACTTATAAATAGACAATACTTATAACACTTATAAATAGACAATACTTATAATACTTATAAATAGACAATACTTATAACACTTATAAATAGACAATACTTTTCACACTTATAAATAGACAATACTTATAACACTTATAAATAGACAATACTTATAACACTTATAAATAGACAATACTTATCACACTTATAAATAGACAATACTTATAGCACTTATAAATAGACAATACTTATAACACTTATAAATAGACAATACTTATAACACTTATAAATAGACAATACTTATAACACTTATAAATATGCATTTTGTTATAATAAATTATAAATAACATTTTAACATTAGTTATAGATCATAACAAAATGCAAACAAATTTTTACCACGAGTATTACTCCAAAACAAATTACAAATTATGAATAACATTATAACCAGGAAACATGGAAAAAATAACACATGAAAAGGAAACTAAAATAACGGATGCTATTATCGCTTATCTGTAATTTGCGGGGTTATTCTGTAGAAGAAACAAAGATAACTCCCAGATTTATAAAGTTCTGCAAATTTAAAGAATATCTGTTGAACCGTTTCGGAGTCTAAAAAGAACAAACTAACACACATGCACACAAAGTTGCTTTTATATATTAATAGAAATAACGTTTTAACGTATTATTTCATAACATGATTTTATATAATCATAGATATTATAAATAACATTTTGCATTACCACTTTAACATAATTCTTATTTCATAACAAATTATAAATAATGTTTTAACATAAGTGTTATTTCATAATATATTATAAAAACATATTGTAACATTAATATTAGTTCATAACAAATTATAAAAACAAATTATAACATAAGTATTACTTCATAACAAAATATAAAAACACATCGTAACAATGGTATTCGTTCATAGAAATTTATAAAAACATATTGTAACATTAATATTAGTTCATAACAAATTATAAAAAACACATTGTAACAATAGTATTAGTTCATGAAAAAATATAAAAACACACCGTAACATTGGTATTAGTTCATAACAAATTATAAAAAACATGTTGTAAAATTAGTATTACTTTATAACAAATCATAAGAACATATTATAACATAAGTATTACTTCATAACAAATTATAAAAACACATTTAACATTAGTATTAGTTCATAACAAATTATAAAAAGCATTGTAACATAAGTATTAGTTCATAACAGACGGACAACATTGTAACAAAAGTAACAATTAAAATCCAAACTTATAAATAAAATTATAAAAAACGTTATAACACAAGTATTATTTAATACCAAATAATAAAAAACGTTATAACACAAGTATTATTTAATACCAAATAATAAAAAAAACGTTATAACACAAGTATTATTTAATACCAAATAACAAAAAAACGTTATAACACAAGTATTATTTAATACCAAATAATAAAAAACGTTATAACACAAGTATTATTTAATACCAAATAATAAAAAACGTTATAACACAAGTATTATTTAATACCAAATAATAAAAAAACGTTATAACACAAGTATTATTTAATACCAAATAATAAAAAAACGTTATAACACAAGTATTATTTAATACCAAATTATAAAAAACGTTTTCACATGCTATATTAACACATAATAATAAAATTGAAATATAATTATAAGTACATAACAAATAATAAATAACAGTGTTACATAAGTATTATTTCATATAAAAATTATTAAAACAGTATTAGATAAGTAGTAGTTTATAGCAAATTATGAATAACATTGTTACATAGGTATTAGCTTATAACAAATTGCAAATATCATTTATACATGTGTATAAGTCTATAACAAATACTAAATAGCATTTAATAGAAGCAATAGGTCATAAGAAATTTAAAATACCTAATTATTAGTCCATAACAAATTATAAATAGCATCATTAATTTATTTATTGCGGACTATTATTCTCATCCTTTATTAGTTGTTGTTTCACGACGTTTCGACCAACTATTCCTCTGGCCTTCGTCAGGTGATAACCGCGACGGATAGAAAACTTCGAATCTCCTAACTGCATTGTCAGCAATCACTGCCATCCGTAGTTGTTGTCGTCTCACCACGTTTTTGACCAAGTAATTACGGATGGCAGTGATTGCTGAGAATGAAGTTAGGAGATTCGTAATTCCTATCCGTCGCGGTTACCACCTGACGGAGGACAGAGGAATAGTTGGCCGAAACATCGTGAAACAACAACTAATAAAGATGAGAATAATAGTGGGCAGTAAATAAATTAATATAAATAATACTCATCTCAATAATGAATTCCAATTAAAATAATAAATAGCATTATAACATAATTATTAGTCCATAACAAATCATTAATAGCACTGCAACATAATAATTCATGACTAATTATAAAGGACATTTCTACCTAAGTATTTGTTCATTTACAAATTATAAACAACATTTTTACATAATAAGTTGTTCATAAAAATTTTTTTACTAACATTGCTACAAGAATAAAATACTATAATGAATTGAAAATAACACTTAAACATAAGTATCATTTCATAAGAAAATTATCAATAACATTTTAACATAATTATTAGCCCATAATAAATCATAAAAAAGATTTAACATAGTATTAACAATTACGTTGAAACGTAAGTATTAGTTTATAACTATCTATAAATAACATTGTAACGTAGGTTTACTTCATAAAACAACATTGTAAAATAAGTACTTGTTCATATCAAATCATAAAAAAACATTGTAACAAAAGTAATAATTAGAAAAAAATGATAAATATAATTGTTACATATTGGTTCATAACAAATATAAATATACTTGTACTATCAGTATTGATTCATAACAAATCACAAATAAAATTGTGACATAAGTATTAGCTCAAAACAAATTATAAATATTATTGTAACATAATTAGTTCAAAACAAATTATAAATATATCTTTGATTAGTTCAAAAATAAATTATAAATAAAATTCTAACAGAAGTATTAGTTTATAACACATTATAAATAGCATTATAACATAAGTATTTGTTAATAACAAATTATAAATTACATTTTAACATGTGTATTATTTCATAACATGTCTTTAATAATATCTTTTTAATATTAGTTCAAATTATAAATAACACTTTAAAATATTTATCATTCATAACAAATTATAAATAACATTTGTACCAAAACTATAAAAGCGGAACCGGATGTGGCGTGTAAAGTGTTCTGGTTTGCGCAGATGTAATAGAGTTTGGTGCTAGAAGCCAATGAAGCAAGATGGGTTATAGAGTCTGGTGCTAGAAGCCAATGATGCAAGATGGGTTATAAGGGAGCGACGGCCTTCAAATGGATGCAGAAGAACGCCACTGTCCGAAATTGTCGATTTCACGATATGCTGCGGAAGACAAGATGCCTGGGAGTGAAATAAACCAATATATAAAAACATACACCGTCTTGTGTCTGTCTTGCATGTATTCTTGTTATAACAGAACGCAACTCCCCAAGACGTTGTCGAATCCCCCAAGCAGCGAGCAAAAGACAGAAGCGGCAGACAGTTATATCGTCGTGTGTATGCGTTTTATATATGTTTGACACCCATTCACGACCACTAGACGAGTCATGAAGCGTTAAATAAATAAACATTAAGATATATGAGGACAATAGTCCGTAAAATAAGCCATTAAATAACACATGAATAAGAACGAGAATACACAATATGTGTACAGTTCCTAAACTGACATCAAACTGAGCACTGTCTCTATACATACACGACGATCCTTATACACGAAATCTTTTATTTGGACAATCAACTCTGGAGTTCTGACTTCCTTCCTCTTTCCACACCTTTCATCATCCCTTACAGACACCCTGCCTTCCTTGAATCTCTTATGCCACTAAAAACTGATGCAATTCACGGAAGATGGTCCAAAGGCAGTCTGAAGCATTCTATATATTTCTGTGGCATTTTTCCAAGCTTAACACAGAATTTTATTGCATACCGTTCTTCTAACGTGTCTTCACGTCCAGATTTTTTAAATTCACCAGCTTTAAAAGTCAGGCTTTAATAGAGCGTATTCCAATTCTGGTTGTAGCTGTTCATTTTAACCTGCAGTCATACAAATGGATAAGTCACCTCATAAAATATATAGCAATAACCCTTGAATTTTCAAGGGTCTACAACAATTTTAAATGCCTGTACCAAAGAAAGTCTGGAAACCTATTGAAGGCACCTCGCAAATAATTGTATAACTTTAAAAAGGTTGACATGTTTATATTAGAAGTATCAAAGCAGAAAGATCTTTGATTCTACGACATATTCAAACGCGATGCATTATAATGAAACAGAGCCATCCTGGGCAACATCATGACACATTTCAAGCTTAAGGTGTTACAAATTATTTCATGAATATATTTCTTCGTGAATATTTTACTAAAAACGATTTATGTTTTATCAAATATTCATCATTCGAAACAATATGCGAAGAGAATTCAGCTGAACTTTTTATGAAAATCCAATTTATTGTAATATTTTTAAATAAAAATAAACAAATTACACTAAAATATTAATCGACTGAAGCTTTTATGCAATACGTATTTAGATGAGGCAAAACTTTTCAGCTTTTTATTAAAGTTTTGTTTATTTATATTCACGACATCAGCAAAGTGATATCTATCTATCTATCTATCTATCTATCCAGATAGATAGATAGATAGATAAGATAGATATAACTATATATAGAGAGAGAGAGAAAGGGGGAGAGAGATATTAGTTATATATCTCTCTCCCCCTTTCTCTCTCTCTCTATATATATATCTATCTTATCTATCTATCTGGATAGATAGATAGATATATCTATATATCCATATAGATAGTTAGATAGATATAATTCTATATATAGATAGATATCACTATATCTATCTATCTATCTATCTATCTATCAATCAATCAATCAATCTATCTATCTATATATCTATCTATCTATCTATCAATCAATCTATCTATCTATCTACCTATCTATCTACCTATCTATATACAAGATGTCCAAAAAGTCACTTTGTCATTTTACCATTAAAGGTTTTTTTTTCTCTATCTCAGATATTTGACAGATAATATTTTAGAACTTAATTATGGATAACGACAGCCTTGTATAAAAATAAAATATTATATATATATATATATATATATATATATATATATATATATATATATATATATATATATATATATAGTGGAGATGGTAATTAATAAAAACTGAAGAAAGTGCTCAATACTGTTGTAGAGCAAATATGCGTTTTATTATTTTATTACCGTATCTTTCTGTTAAGTTACATTATTTTTTCGGCTACTCTGCAGATTTTTGGCCGTCTGTAGCGTCCCCAGACTTTTACAGAAAACTGTAAAAGTCTGAGGACGCTACAGACGGCCAAAAACACGGCCGAGTAGCCGAAACAATAATGTAGCTTAACAGAAAGATACGGTAATAAAAAATAAAACGTATATATATATATATATATATATATATATATATATATATATATATATATATATATATATTATCATCTTTCGACAGCCATTCCATGGAAAATTTGATATTTACTATATTATTTAGTTGCACACGTGTTGAGAATATTTTACTCTCCGTGCATCTTCAAACTTATGTACATTTGAAAATGAATGATAAATAAGAAATACTACCTGCACGAATTGTTATAAAGACGAAATAAATGAATAAAATTAAATTTAAATTTACTCAAATAGCCTCAAAGTCGGTAACGTGCAACTTGGAAATAATACGAACAAAGTGAGTTGGTTCATCGTCCACTGGCTGAGAGTCGGTTGACACGATCAGAAAAATAACCTTGATAGATAAGGTTGGGTTTAAAAAGCGTTCTGGTCTCTAAATTTGTGATCATGTAGATTGTGACTGTACCAAATCTTATGACATCTCACGTTAGAACCAAATGTCTCCAAGGGAGATATTGTATTTATCGCTATGAACCTTTATGTACTCAAAAGATGGGTGTGGCTCTTGGATGCCAAGTGCAAAAACATATTTTATATATATACTAGCGAGGGGTACCCGGCGTTGCCCGGGTGTTTGGAGGTGTGTGTGGTTTTGGGTAAATCAAAACTCCGGGGGTGGGGGTTAAAAAGAAATGTTTTGGTAGGTAAGTATGAGGATCGAACCTGAACCCTTGAGGTAAATTTGGAAATTAAAGTGTGAAAAAAAAAGAGTGCGACGATAACAATTGGGCCACCGCGAGATACTAACGGAAACATGTTTGAATTTATTTAATTACTTAAATTAGCAGGTGCACGTTTTAATGACTTAATGAGGTCAACTTTTGACTGCAGGGTAGCATTTCATTTAGTGCGGGAATGCTTCCCCCCCCCAAGATGTTGGGGGTAGGGGGAAACAGCTCCACTTGTCCAAATTCAATACCAATTTTCTTCTGATATAAGGAAATAATATTTCCACATTGATCAAAGCTGATTGCTTTCGGACATTTCCGGCGATCGAGACCGGAAAAATACCGCCAGAATTAGTGTCGCGTTTATTATAGAAAAAATCCTAATCCACATGCGGCTAGCGACAAATGTTGAATATTTATCTTTCCGAAGTCGAGCAAATTAAATAGACAGGCGAGCTCCGTTGTTAACTCTGAGGTATTCCGATTTACATGTGATATAAAAAGTTTTATAAAAGTTGTTAGACGACCGACCGCTTCTCTGAAAAAAGCCTTTCTTGGACAGACACAAAAAGCGAACACACATACACACATACATTTTCGCTTTTATATATATAGATAAGAAAGTAAGCAAAGAATAATATATAATTGGTAGTGACTACATGTACATACATGCTTACTTGTATCTATTACTAATCAAGTTTTGGTATCTATATGTTTGAATCCGAAACTATACTTAATGCTATCACTAATGGATGTATGGTATCTGTATGTCTTAAGTCGAAACTATACTATTATACTATTAACATGTTTCAATGTTCAATTCAGAAGGTGGAATTGTTCTTTTGTTATAATACGATCGTCTAAGTCTTTTGGAGAAGGGTATGAGTTAATATCTGTTAGTGTATAGTAGTATAGTATATGCCATCCCAGGAATCACTTTTTCTTTAGCGGTTGATGCAGCATATGTTCTGTAATTATGATACCATTTAATCTTTGGATGAAGACCAGTTCTCCCGCATGCTTTGCTCGATAATCTGGGATGAAGAAGGTATCAAGTCTGAAACAAGCTTTTTTTTTTCAAAATTTGTTACTAAACAACGCAAAACTTGTTGCTTTTTATTCTAACTTTTAATCCATTTTATTCTCTATAAGGTTTTGTTTTATCCAATGTAACTGATCTTAATATATTTTCATTTTGGTCGGATAAACTTGTTTTACAAAATATGGTGGGGCATGGGTTTCCTATACCAAATAACGGAAGAAGAAGAAGAAGAAGAAGGCGATTCAAACAAATTACCGGTTTGTAAAGACTATCTAAGGAGTAGGCAAGCAACTTTCATACTTCTTCTTCTTTACCTATTAGCCAGGCGCAAAGGTGCGATCACAGGGACTTTCCGTCTCATTCCCTTCTCCTGAAACATGGCATCTTAGATGTGCTTGATGCGCCACATATATTCACGCGATTAAGCTTGGTCGCTCTTGTCTGACGGGTTTTAGGCTTCCGGTTTTACAATGTGTCTGTGTTCTGTATTCCGGCTGACAGTTCAGAAGCCTAACTATTTGGCAGCGCTTAGAGTGGCTGTTCTATCACCAGTTACATAATATCAGGATGGCTGAACTGGCATGTCGTACATGGAAAGGGAAGCTGCACCCATATCTGGCGGGTACTCTCGGGGCCACAAGGATGAAGAGTCATCTAGGGATCTTGTAACGAATGCATGTTTGGTGTCATTCATACCCACTATAACCAACACCTCTAAAACTAAAACTATTTTTTTAAAAATTATAGCACAAACAAGAAATACGATCAAACTAGACTAACACTTAAAAAAACCATCCCGCCTCCTCAATTTAGGCTCATATTCACAAACTAATTTAGACAATGTAGAATCATTTCTCCTAAAAACCTCCCCCGATATCTTCTAGCGCTAAGTGAAACTAACCTATACTCTTCCATCCCCTCTAACCACATGTTTGATTAGCTGCCACTTTGCTGTAAAGACTCCGACACACATATGTACGGACTCTCTCCTTGACCAGAGAATCTAAACTACAATCAAACGACATATCGTTCATTACTTTTATTTTCTCGTCTGTTCTCCCTCGACCCAGAAGTTTCTGACAGCATATGTTCACTCTCTCTAGATACTAGCGCCCAAATGCATATATTTTGTGACTTTAATTTCCAAAACTATAAATGGCTTGACTTCTTTAGTTACACAGGTACAGCTGATAGCATCATACATAGTTTTTCTATATCCCATTCGCTGGACCAGGCTGTCAAGTTCCCGACTCGTATCTCAGATTACCAGGATCAGGAAGGCTAATTTCTAAACCAATTTTGACCACAGTTCCCGATGAATGTGTAACAAATATCCACACCTGAGAATGTTTTTATATTCGTAGACATCACCCTAAACTTCCCACTTCAAGTTGAAGAGCCATTACTTAAAACAAGGTACTTCAAGAGAGCCGATTAGAAAGCCATCAGAGATCCCATCAGAGATGATCCATCGGACAGTACCTTTTCTTTTCCCGCGGAACAGTGTGCAAATGAGGCTAATAAATGGTTCAAAGCAGTAATTGAAGCACGGATTTATAGTAAATGTCACTCTACCCAACGGTTCATTTCTACTTGTGCAACTGCCATCGCTCAAAGACAGCATGCATTCCGCAGACTAAGCCAATACAAATCCAGTACAAATATACAAAATTATATAGATTCTAGATATAATTGTAAGAATGAAATAGCCGCAGCCAAGATAAAACACAGAATTCACCAAAAAAGACATTGAGTCTCAGAAAATGGGAACTCGCAATTTCTGGAATATTTATAGCAATGTAATAAATAATGCTCAATCAACAATTCCCTCGATTTTAAAAAACCATGAGCTTGTTTAAACGAAAACCAACAAGGCTAACCTGTTTGCCCAACGATTGGCCTCCAACTAATACTCAACATAGCAATTCCTCCCAAATTCCCTTTTGTGGACAGAAGCCACACCTATTCTTATGTTCGTGATATCATAAAAACCTAGAAACCTCGGACACGTGTCTGCTTATTCTCATTTTGCTATACTATTAAAAAAAAGCTCAACTGAGTTTGCCTTTGTTCTCTCCAAAATTTTCAACAAACGTCTTAACGAATCTTGCTTTCCTGGCTACTGGAAACTACTTCTTTTGCACAAGTTTTCAAGAATCCTTGCAAAGTAATTGATCCACTAAATCATCGCCCTATTATCCTTCTCTATCTCTTCACCAAAATGTTTGAGTCCTTAATCAATCAAGCACGTTCACGACCTCATAGATGCTAAATTTCTTTTCGATAGACAGTATCGATGTAGTCTTTCTATTGCAGATAATTATACTGTAGTCTCTGGATAAGGAAGTGGCCCCATATATATCTAAGCCTTTGACAGAGCCTGGCGTGAAGGTCTTTTCTTGAAAATTAAATCATATTGTAATACTAAACTTGATATAATAAAATCCTTCCACGACAATAGAAAAATCTCGGTTGCCCTTGATGACTGTATGTCAAAACAAAACGATCTAAATGCGAGTGTACCACAAAGGTCGATTATTGGAGCTTTATAAATCTTTATATTCAGAAATGACCTGCCTGATAAGATTGTCTTTGAGATGGATATATTTGCTAATGATGCCACACACCATAACAGAAACGAGAGGAACACGATCTAAGGTCATTGTTGAAACCTTAGAGGAAGACTATCAGTCTGTGATGGAATGACGACGTAATTGGATGATAAAATTTAATGTTGCTAAGAGTAAGCTTCTTTCCTTTTATAATTACAACGAACATTCTTTACCACTAATTGGCATGACTAATAATACGCTATCCTAAAACCATTCGTTCAAACAAATCGGCTTCGAATTCACGGATAACATAAATTGGACCAAACGCATTGAGGACATTGCCAAGGTTGCTGCGAAGAAAGTTGTCCTCTTGTTCATACCTAAGCGTATCCTATATCTCTACAAGGTCATCATCTTTCCATGCATTTTTTACTGGCACATCTGGAACGGTGTATCTGCCACTATTCTCTCGCTCTTAGACAGAGTCCAAAAGCGTTTTAAATTAAATCCCGCACACTCAATCGGACTCCAACCACTGTCCCATCACTGAAATGTTGCATCTCTGCGTATGTTTTACAAATATTTTAATGTCATGTGCTCTGGCGAACCCAAAACACTTGCACCCCTCGACTTTGGGATTCCATTATTGATCCCTGCTTCCCTGACTGTACTGACATGCCGAAGTTCAAATGTAATGTAAACAGACATCTCGCTGCTCAACTCCCTACATAGTATCCCAAATAGTAGTCCCTCACGTTCAACTGGAATTGTCTCTTATTTTTGGCTGAGTTAACATTAAAAAAGATAGTAGAGTATATCCTTGTTTTTTATGATACCGTCCTTCGAGGCATTATCTCCCTCAATGAGGGGTAGCGCAGTGTATGTTCTTTTGTTATATATAGAACCCAAAGGGAGCATATAAGTAATAATCAAAAAATGTCATCTATAATTGTCTATATAAGTATGTAAGAAACGAATGAAAAGTGTGTGCTAATATATAGTAATAGATAAATTACAGTATTTCTTCGAAGTAGAGATTAGTTGTTTTTGCGAGATTACAGGAAGCCTTAGTCGCTTCATAACAACGATAAACATTAATATTTAAATATGAAATAGTTCGCCAGCTGCCTACTTCTGAGAACACCGTTTCTCTCTTATTAAACGAAGGTAGACGCCTAAGGTTCATGGATTAAGCATCCTTGCGCCTCCCAGAGAAGCAGTACGTGTCGACAAAATTCAAGATGGCTGATACACTATTTCTGTGGTAAAAAGACTTCAATCATATATAATACCATTGACGCATTGGTTCCCATAAGATCAGCGACGTTAAGTGAAATTAGCATCAGTCAGTATTTCGATGAGTGGCGCTCGGGAATGCCAATTGTTGTGTGTGAAATTTATCCGACTTCTGATCTATAACGAGAACGAACAATGATGTGCCGTTAAATGTGATCTGCGTCAACCAGATACCGGCGCTTATAACAGTATACATTATCATGAGTCGCATCTTCCACTTGGTGCGGATTGCGAAATCACGTGACTTAATTTTTGCCATCTCTTCCGATCCAGGGTAAGTTGGTTGATGAACGCCCTACTGCTGAGAGATGTCCAATTAAATACATTTTCTCTCCACTTTCTTCTGCTTCTTTGGATTTTCAAACATATCCTCAAAGCATGATTGGTTGACACGCCAGTGGATGATCGTTTGACATGGCCAAAAAGTTTAAGGGCTTTACTCTGGATTTTGTCAAATAGAGGAGGCAGGGAAGTAGTTTGACAGGGGGTAGATATTTTTTTTTTTTTCGATCAGGCGATGCTCCGAAATGAAACGCACTACATGATTTTGAAACCCCTCAATGCGATTGGCTAATCGTTTGGTTTATGTGATACAATCAAGGTCATTTAAAACCACTCGAGGGAAATAAATTATATAAACTTTTACTTTAACATCGGCACCATTTTTTAGATTTTAGAATGATGTGTTTTTGGAAAGCCGGCCAACCCTGCCCGATTCTAAATGAATGAATTGGATGATCTCTTTGATGGGTTTACCGTGGATAATCATGTTTAGTTTAAACTGTGATTTAGCTGTAGACGCACGCACGCGCGCGCACACACACACAATTTTTGCTGTAGACACACACACACATGCACACACGCGCGTGCGCGCACACACACAATTTTGCTGTAGACACAAACAAACATGCACGCACATGCACACACACACGCGCGCTCTCTCACACACACATACGCACGCGCACACACACACGATTTTTGCTGTAGACACACACAAACACACGTGCACACACAATTTTTGCTGTAGACACACACATGCACACACACACACGCGCGCGTGCGCACACAAGCACACACAATTTTTGCTGTAGACATACACACACATGCACACACACAATTTTTGCTGTAGACACACACATGCACACACACACGCGCGCTCGCACACACACACACAATTTCTGCTGTAGACATACACACACATGCACACACACACACACACGCACACACGCGCACGTGCACAAACACACACACAATTTTTGCTGTAGACATACATTCTGTTTTCTCTAGGTTTGTTTCTAATCATATTCATTTGCATCCATCAGCGACATGCTATATTTGTTACAGTCACACCGACCGACCAGACTAGCATCCAAAAAAGCATCATCCATGGTCGACCCTGACCGACGGAGATCTATTACTACTAGTTCCCTCATCATCTTCAGTCATATTGACATGTATACTTTTATAAGAAATAACAAATTACTAACATGAGAAACAGTGTTGGCGATCAACTGGCGGCATAACCAATCATTTGAAATAACAGTATACACGTCGATATAATTAAAGGTTATGACGAAACTAGTAGTAATAGACCTCCATTCGTCAAGGTTGACCATAGAAGATGAATTCTTTGGAATCAGCCAAAGGAACAGCACCAACTCTGTTTCAGTAGTTTTTAGTAGAATGAAAGTTAGTAGAATAAAAGTGTCTACAACGTTAAAGTGTTATATAGGCCTCGCCCCAGATTTTTTTTTTTGAGGTTTATTCCTGAATTTATTCTTTTGGGTGAGTATGCCATAAATCAGGGTGGTTTGCAATCACGGTTTACCTTTCCCTAAATGGTCTGCCTTCCAAGAGCTTCACCTACCAAAAGCTGCAGTGACCAACCAACACTGTTTCTCCTGTTAGCAGCAGGTCTACTGGGCATACATTTAAGCCACGTGACGTTTTACAACTTGTTTAATGGTGCAAATAAAAGTGATTGTCTTATAATTTTTCGTTCGTTTCGTTTGTTTCAGCACAAGAATCGAACAGAACTAAAAAAGATGGGAAACTGGCACGGTCTATCCTTCTCTCTGGGGTAAATGTGCCTCTCTTAAGCCTTTGTAAGCAACCCATCTAGTGATAGCGTCACAATAAAAGTACCCTTGGTAGCCCTGGCGAAGCATCAAGTATTCAGCTACCGACAAAATTTGAATTACACTACAAACTCGTGTAGTGAGTTCAATCTCGGCTGCAGCCACATGTTCCGTTATATTTAAGAAATCAAATTTTCAAGAAGACGAAAACAAAACAGAAACATTGTTTATAATTGTTGGATCTTTATATATTATTAGCTTAGGTGACCGGCGTTGCCGGAGTGTTTGAATGTGTGTTGGATTAGTCAGGCAGGCTCAAATCCGTAACCCAAAGGAGAAAAAGAACGAGAGGAAAAAAAACGTGACGTCTTTTCTCTTGCGTCCATCGCCAAACCAGAAAAAACAGCCTATCCTGCCTTGACAGAGTACAAAATCGACATCGTGGCTTAGTGGGGGTGCCCTTTTCTCTTCCCTGAAACCTCTCTCCCACAGAAGAAACATTGCGAGCCTATCCTTATTTTATCGTTATTTCCATGGCAGGTGATCGTCTGAACTCCAATCTCTGGTCACCCCTCGCCAATCTTTCACGAAAAACAACCGTCTAGCTGAATCCACTGTGAAAAATTTCCCCCACTCTTTATCTGTGCCTAAATCAAAGCTTCTTTCTTAGAACTGCACGCCTGTGGAACTCTGTTCCGTCTGCCTGCTTCCCACCTGACTACAACTTGGATGTCTTCAAGTCCAACGTTAACAAATTCCTAATGAACCGCCCCCTTAAGTAAACACTTCATCAAATCTCCACACTAACGTACTGTACTTGCAATAACCCTTATCCCTGAGTGGCTTCCGGGCCTTGATAAGTGGTGACCACCGTGTAAAAAAAAAGAAAAGAAATGGTGCAGGTTCAAATTAAGCCTAGTCAATCGAAAAGAGGGGATTACTTTTGAAAATATCGGCAAGCTAGATATCAAGAGATTCGTAAGAATGCCTGGGATTGACCGGAAATAATAAACATAAAGAGACAAGATGTAATGTAATACATTATTTATAATTTTCTACTTTTTTCTTTCTTTTTCATCATGAATCAGTTTTGTGTGACAGTGTTCAATTTTTTTAATATTTCGAGATTAAAAACGCCTGTTTAAAGTGAATCTATATCGAATCTCTTTGTGCTCGGATGTTACAATATGGTCCTACTGTTATAAATTTAAACTCGCATATAAAACAGATGTGTTATCTGCTGTTTAATATTATTTTTGTTTATTTAATTAATTCCTTTTTTTGTGTGTTTTAACTTATTTTTTACTTGTAATCATATTATCTATATTGGCTTATTTACTTAGTCTAATGTTTGCTTGTTTTGGTTGAAATTTGCTATGAAGGGAGATAATCGTACTTGTATTAATAGTAAAACAGGATGGGTACCTATACATGTACAGTTAATTTAATTTAGCTATATCTTTGTTATATTAGAAACGTCAATTTATATGTATTTTAAGAGAGATTTAATTTTCTATTTAAATCTTTAATCTACTTATATTCTTAATATATATATATATATATATATATCGTATTTCTTACCATGTATATATATGTATATATATACATTTTCAATTTGTCTTTACATCAGCAGTAATTTATTGCTACACAGTCATGAGCATGTTTCGGTCTTCTAGTGTTTAGTAACTAGAGACCTCTTCAGGCAGCAAACGCTTATTTACAAAAGCGGAATTCAATTTAGAAGACCGAAACATGCTCATGACTGTGTAGCAACAAATTACTGCTTATGTAAAGACAAATTGAAAATGTAACTTACTCTACTTCTGTATTGAGCACTCTCGTATTAACCTCGTTATATTTCATTGGTTACCCTACTTTTGAAAAATAGCAACCTCAAATTATATATATATATATATATATATATATATATATATATATATATATATATATATATATATATTATAGAAGAGATGTTGCGAGTTTGACTCTGCTTTATCGTTATTTTCCTGGCAAGTGCTCGACTGAGCTCCAATCTATGTTACCCCCCCCCGCCAAACTTTCACAAGAAACACCCGTCTAGCAGAAAACACTATCAATAATTCCCCCCACTCCTTATCTGTGCCTAAACCTAAACGTAGATTCCATGATCAAAGCTTCTTTCTTAGAACTGCACGCCTGTGGAATTGTTTTCCGTTTTCCTGCTTTCCAGCTGACTACAATATGGTTGCATCCAAGTCTAACGTAAACAAATTTTTGATTAGCCGTTCCATATAATTTAACAAATTTACCGAATTTCCATGACTAACGATTACTATATTGTCCAATTGTCTACTATACACTCTTTAACTCTTGTCCTCGAGTGGCCTCTTGGCCTTGATAAGTGGTGGTGCCTTTATAAAAAAATATATAATATATGTCGTTGCTTTTTAAACATTAGGTTAAATTAATTTAATTCAATTGTGTCCCATTTCTATGATGTATTTTTACTTTTTGCAATGTTTTGTGTGTGGATACTATGGAAGAATATAACTGTGTTCAGAAACCCGACGAATTTCCATAATGAAAATACTTTGCGGCAGTGAAATGCGATTATATCCTTTGATTTTATATAACATTTAATCACAATGAAATTACGTTGATAACTTCCAGCAAAACAATTTCGTTTGTGGTTTATTTGTTCACGTGACATAATCACGTTAACGCACCAATTCCCATTAGATCACCAAAGTTAAGCAACGTTCAGCTTGGTCAGTACTAAAATGGGTGACCATTTGGGAATTTCAAGTATTGTATGTGCTCTCCGCTTATCTCGGCATTGTTTCCAGTCGTCCTGGAAGTCTTCTGGCCATTGGACTCAGGCAATGCTGGTTCAGATGAAGTGTGTTTAGGATTGTGCAATGCTTGATTCACAATTATACGTGCAGCTACACTTACAGGGGTTATCCAATGTCTTTCGGGACTGAACGGAGGCGATAGTCGCAAAAGTGTTGTAGTGGGAGTTAGATGTAGGTTTGATATTGCAAACACAACACATTAGGATCAAAGTGTGTCTGTAAGTCTGTAATCGAAATAATAATTAGAGTACCCGTTTCAGGACGGGCGTAAGCAATAAATATAATGTATGTTTTAAGTTAGAATAATTTTTCTTTCTTTCGGATTTATGGTACAGTTTCGCTGGTATATTCCCAAATTGTAAAATTTACAAAAAGTAAATAATTTCCCCATGTTATTCAGACTGTTACCTAAAATACATATTCCATAATTCATAATTAAATGTTTTTGACTTTAGCAAGCACGTGCGTGTTATTGCCGACAAATACAAATAATACGCATCTTTAAAACCCTGAATCCAGTTGAAATTTATTGTTGTTGGTTAAGTTGGTTCTTTTTATGAAAATAGATTCTATGACACTAAAGTTACCTTTATTCCTGTGGCTAGTATGTTTATATATTTTTTTGGGGGGGGGGGTTGCAGCATGTGACAAAGTATTTATAGAATTAAGATGCGCAGGCGTGTAAATGTTTATTGGTACGTATGTGTAAGCCTTTCATCGTACTACAGATGTAGAAATTGCTGTGTTTATCGCATTGTATATGGTATACCAAGTATGCGCTGTTACATATACCTGTAGATTTTATGGACCAGTTTTCAAAAATGCAAAGCTTATTATTAGTTTTTGATTTGGATAATTGTTATCGTAGTATTGACCTCGAGTGTACCAAATATATGTCTATGCCTTCTCTGCTCAACAGAAATGATTCAGTTGCTAAAGTGTGGTAGCATCATGGATTATATATTAGATAGAAGTATTTATCTGTCTGTGTTTTAGATTCGGAAACGGCTGAGCCTATCTTTTGCAAATTTCACACAATACTAAGTTATATGTCTGGCAGTGTTCTTAAGTATTCTTTGTACAAAAATTCATCCGATAATTCCCCCACTAACCAACAATCACGAGGTTCTTTGCTCAGCAACCGAGAAGGCTAACATGCTTGCCAGTCGGTTTGCCTCAAACTCCACACTGGACCCTCTAAACCACCCCTACCTCAATTTCCTATGCGGACAGACGCCACGCTAGACGATCTGGAAATCACCCCTGCTCAGGTGCATGCTATCATAAAAAACCTTGACACTTCCAAAGCATGTGGACCCGACCTCATCCCAGCTGTGCTATTAAAAAAGTGCTCAACCGAAGTAGCTCCAGTTCTCTCCAAACTCTACAACAAATGCCTTAATGAATCGTGCTTTCCGCGCTGTTGGAAAACTGCTTCTGTGGTACCAGTATTCAAGAATTCTGGCGAAAGAACTGACCCATTAAATTATCGCCCTATTAGCCTCCTCCCACTTTTTGCCAAAATATTTGAGACCTTAATTAACCATGCTCTAGTCCAGCACCTTACAGATGCTAAACTTCTGACCGACCATCAATATGGATTTAGACAAGCCCGTTCCACGGCAGACATCCTCACTGTAATCTCTGAACGCATATACCATTCACTGGACAAAGCGGGAGAGGGCAGAGCGGTAGCTCTAGATATATCTAAGGCTTTTGACAGGGTATGGCATGAGGGTCTCCTCAGGAAGATTAGATCTTACGGTATCACTGGTAGATACTTAACATAATTAAATCCTTCTTAGATAAGAGAAAACTCCAGGTTGTCCTCGACGGTCGTACATCTTAACAATATGATATAAATGCGGGAGTGCCCCAGGGATCTATCCTTGGTCCTCTGCTGTTCCTGATATTCATAAATGACCTCCCCGACAAAATTGCCTCTGAGATGGGTATATATGCTGATGACACCACACTCTATAGCAATGGCCAACAACTCTTTATCTGAGAGTACGTCTTTCAAGCTCCTTGACCTAACGTTCACAGGAAACATGAGTTGGAACAATTACATCGAGGGCATTGCCAGGGCCGCTGCGAGGAAGGTGGGCTCTCTCTACCGTGCTAGAAAACTTCTAACACCCGAAAGTATCCTGTACCTCTATAAGGCCACTATTCGCCCATGTATGGAGTATTGCTGCCATATTTGGGCCGGTGCATCGGTTACTAGTCTCTCGCTCCTTGACAGGGTTCAAAAGAGAGTCGCAAATCTGATAGGCTCTAAACTGGCATCTAAACTTCAGCCTCTGTCCCATCGTCGAAACGTTGCATCTCTCTGCCTGTTCTACAAGTATTATAATGGTGAATGCTCTGAAGAACTGCAAGCACTTGTGCCCCCACGACGTGAACACCCTCGACAGACCCGACAAGCTGCAAAATCCCACCCCCACACTGTAGAGATCCCTAGATGTAAAAGATCTTTCTACTCCAGTAGTTTCTTCCTCAGAACTGCTAGACTTTGGAATTCCATTCCAGGTCACTGCTTCCCCAACTGTACTGACATGCATAAGTTCAAGTGCAACGTGAACCAACATCTCGCTGCCCTAATCCCTACATAGTACCCCAGTAGATGTTTCCCCTGATAGTAGCCCCCTACATTAAAGTGGCAATGTGCCTTGTTTGGGGTGAAAATGTAATAAAAAAAAAAAAGTATCGAAAATCGAAAAAGTCCAATCTTAAAAATAGCTTTTCTATCTTAGAGATAAAAAGAATAATTTTTACAGGGGAATATTTTATCTTACACCGGCAAGGGGAGATAAAAAAAAATCAGCAAATCATTTTTTTCTTAAAAAAAAACAAAAACAGATTTATTATAATTTGGAGGTATAGCTTATTGAATGCCGGGTAAACAGTTTAAACAATTGATAGAAATGTTTAGTATAAGATGTTTTATCTACCGATTACGTACATTTGCTATACGCACTGTTTGATCTTTTGCTTATCAAATTATATATTAATCTAGTTAACTATTTACTTATTTGTTTATTAAATTATCTATTAATAAATATATTAGATTAACACATCTATGTATTAACCCATGTATTTGTTAATATATGTTTATTAAGCCATTTATAAATCTATATAGTTATTAATCTATTTATTTATTAATATATATATTCATTAATATATATATATATATATATTTACCTATTCATACATCTAGTTATTGAACAAACTATTTTTAAGTCTATATATTTATTAATCTAAATATTCATCTATTTATTCATTAATCTAGTTATCTCTGCTTTACATTTTTGCTTTTTTTTTTTACTTTTCATTCTTTTATTTCACACGTATTCATTTCGCCTTTTATTGATCTATCTATCTATCTATCTATCTATCTATCTATCTATCTATCTATCTATTAATCTGTCTATTTATTCATATGTATCTATCGATTTCTGCTTTAATTTTCAGTATTCATGCAAAATATGAACCGCGCTATTTTTTATACATGAGATTTTCAAGTTAAAATCAAGTTTTCGGAAAATCTTATTAAATTATTCGATAAAAGTACAAAATATAGGTTTCTAAGTAACAGTGTTGTTATTTCCACTAACTTTTGTGTGGCAAACCAATGTTCTTGGCCTTTTAACCATGATCACAGTGTAGTATATGTTCATTGTGCCTGATTGTTTATTTTTTGTTTAGCATTTGTAATTTTACATTTGCAGAAAACAAATAATAAAAAACTAAAAGTGTAGTATCTGTTCTGATACTATACTTCACCTTTTCTAACCTCAACAATTTTAATTTTTGTTGCTATCCAGAGTACCCTTTTGGGGGAAGCATGATTTCCCTCACATTAAAAATCGACCTTGTGTCTCACTCTGCCCTCGTGGGGAGACGAGTAAATAGGAAGATCCGTATTTTGAATAAGTACATAAATTTCTTTTCTTGTTTCTTTTTGTTAATTTTCTTGCCTGTACTTTTCCATATATTCATACCGAGCCGATCTATCCTCCATTTTTCGCAGTTACTTTAATCTCTTTCTTTCTTTCTATAACTTCCTCTCTCTTTCTTTCTTTAACACTTGCATTATTCATTTCCCGCACTCCTTGTTTTTCTAAAACAATATCATCATCATCGTCATCCTTAACATCAACAACAACAGCCCCATTCCAAGCTTCATTTCTATAATTATTAATTATTTATTCACCTTATCTTTTTGTGCTTTGCTTGTTTGTAGTCAGTGTTTGCTTTTATCTATCGATAATAATCAGCGGCAAAAGAAGCAGCAGAAAGGGGCATCATCATCATCATCATCATTATCATCATCATCATCATCATCATCGTCGTCGTCGTCATCGTCACAGCCATGATCACCATCGTTCGCTTTACTTATTTATAGCGTTTGTATAATGAGAATTTAATTACAGGCTCATTATGTATGCATGTCTTTAATTATGCAAGCACTCGGCACACGCCCCATCCAACTTATTGATTAGAACCGCGTTTCCAAACGATGCAGGCGCAGGGCGACGCACAGACAGGCAATTCCGACTGAGAGAGGAGCAGAAGGTCAAACTTGAATGCCCGAATAACTCACGAATGATTCCTATGCTCCCCTTACGTAATGGGATTGTTCAGATGTTGAAATAATCGCCATTTTATTCTATAATGTTGGCCATTGCTCTTAAACAAAAAGGATGGGTGGAATAGGGTTAGGGTTATGGTTAACAATAAGGATGGGTGGAATAGACAGAATTTGATTCCATAAGAGAATCGACAACTGTTTTTTATAAAAATGTTCCAGACAATGCGCGAAGTTACTTGATGTAAGATCGTTATTACAAAGACAAGAGATGCCTATGATTTAGCCTTGAAGGATATTAGTAAGAGGTAAACAGTCAGCAAGAATAGTTCACTAAGCTGCAATTCTTGGAAAGAAGCTACTAGAATAGAAACCTGTATTACATTGAGGCATGAAAACAATAAACTGATGAAGACCACTACACCAACGAATCAAGCGATCTGGAACAAAAGAAAGCAGAGAACAGATAAAATCACAGTAAAGAACACATGCAATAACATTTTTAGAAAAGACTGTGACTAGCAACATCACGTCTGTTAGAGAGAATAAAAAAGTGGGGGGGGGTGGAGGTAATTAAATCAAGGATACGTTTCTGTACTTTATCAAGAACATCAAGTTAGATAGAGATTCACCTAAATATGATACACATGGTCTGATATCAGATGCGTATAGATAGACCTAAACCTGAAGCAAATCCAACTTTACAAATTTTTCTGAGTATGGTAGAGCCTTTTGCGTGATAAATTGTTTCGAGAGAATCGATTTTTACTTGTATCATAAAGAGTGATACATCTTATGTATGAACTCTGATATGTCTCGTCAAAGGATAAATTCGTTTGAAGTTACCTTAACATGTGGTATGCACTGATAAATAGTGGTTTTATAAAATGTTTCGCATCTAGTTTAACAACTGCCTTTATCTAATAATAATATATAATTTCTAGTGCCATGGCAAGTTTACCTATATATATATATATATATATATATATATATATATATATATATATATATATAGTCAAATACTGTTATATTCGCTTCTTACCAGCAAATCTATAGTGACGTGCTAAATCTGTCCCTTTCAGATGTTATTATCATTAGGATGATTCTAAATACATTTTGTTTAATGCGATTCGGTTTTCTCATGATGAAAAATCCCTTGGTCACTATGGAAGTAGGCAACGTCTATAAAAATAACAAGTTACTCATATAAGGATGAAAGGAATATAATACCAAAGAATTCATATGTTTGTGAACCACAGGTGACCCATATAATTCTCAAGTACATTTGAACAAACCCATACAAATCTTGAATCTTGGGTCACACCCATTAGCCTATGAAAACCCAGTCTTTATGACTGTTGGGAATAATGTTATAACTTCCGGTTGGCGGGGCCTACTCTTATTAGATATTAGATTAATATTATATAATTAATGACTGTACTTGAGACTCACACGGCGCATAAAAGCCGAAAATTTCAGATTTAATATATATTTATATAAAAATTGCTAGCAGGGGGAAAGTCTTATTTCCACTTTGACAAATTAGTATACATATTTCATACCAGCCAAAACTGTGTCCATCATTTGCGGGCTTGGAGCTACCTATAGTTTGAACGAAATACTATTTATGTTTAAAGTTCCCTCATGCGTGTTAATTGTCATTTACTTCAAACATTTGTCACTGATTTAAACCTGAAGCAAATCCAAACAAAATTTCAAGTGCTTAGACCTAAAATTGGCGGAAGAGTTTGATAGAGTTTGCAAAGGTCAACTCTTTCAACTCTGACCTCTTAGCAGCCAAATTTTCGCCCCAAAACTGATTAAAAAGCTTGCTGCATTTCTGAATACCCTTTAATAAAAAATTTCAAATGTTTAGACCCAAAATTGGCTGAATAGTTTGCTAGAGACCGCAATGGGCAAACATTTGAATATTTACACTTTGACAATCAAATTTTCGAGCAAAAACCGATTAAAAAGCTTCTCCTATATCTGAATGCACTTTATGTAAAATTTCAAATGTTTAGACCAAAAATTGGCTAGGTACTTTGATCGCAGAGGTCAATTTTTTAAACTTTGACCCTAATTTTAACCCCTTAACATTTATTGTTTTAGACATAAATCGAATTAAAAAGTTTGATCCATGTCCAAGTAACCTACATCTAAAATTTCAAGTTTTTAAAGCTAAAATTGGCGGAGGAGTTTGGTAGAGTTTTCAAATGTCAAATTGTTGAACTTTTACCCCTTGACAGCCAAATTTCTGGCCGAAAACCGATTAAAAAGATTTTCCAAAATCTCAATACCCCTTATGTCAAATCTTGAGTGTGTAGACTGAAAATTGACTGAGTAGTTTGGTAGGGAAATGTATACACACAGACACACAGACAATTTCACTTTTATAGATATATAGATTGTCTCACTAAATAACATGTCCCTGATTTCTTAGAAGAATTAAATGCGCACGTTTAGTATTTTTTTTGTTTCCAACATTTGAAAGAATAAAGTGATTTTTTTTAGTCAGACCACTGTTCCGATCTTATTGTAAATATTGTTTTAAACCTACGAAAATAAGCTTGAATCATTGAACCAATATCAGGGTCTTATTTAAATTCTGAGAGGCGTTCGTCACTACAGACAAGGATGTGGTTATTGTAATAGTAAAGTCTATGCATGTAAAACTATAGTTTTGAATTCTTGTTTCGTTTTCTTTCAAAAAGCACATGTGTTGTTAAATTGAATATAAAATTGGAATTATTCTTCGTATATTTTCCTTAATAGAATTCATGCTCTTTACACATACGTGGGTATTTCATGTCTGCCTCCGATGTTTCTCCTCATTATCACTATTCCGTCTAATGGTTACTATGCAAATAAAACTTCTTTTCAATCACAAAAACAAAAGGAGAAGTCTGCTGGGAGTTCAGATACAGGAGAAGATTTTTTAAAAGAATTGATTCACGTATAAAAGATGGGGACCCACGTTTTTTTTTTACAAAAGAATATGCAAATTCGTTACCCTTCAAAGGAATGTGCAAATTAGTTAACTTTCATGTAGTCGCTCGCATATCCATATTAAGAAGTTCGTTTTAATAATTTTTCAATAAAAATGTAAGCTTTTAATATCAATTAGAGCGAGAAAAAACTCTATAATTATATAGATAGAAGCAAAACGCGCAACACGGATTAGGTGTAATAAAGATATATTAACCGAAAAGGTTACATCGGTAAGATAAAGGGTAAGCGGAGCTTACTGCATGGTGGTGTCCATCATGAGTAGTCGTACGCACTGCGTACTACTAATACTCCTGCTGTTCCTACGTTATTACGATACTGCTCACTTAGAGTTTTATCTCATATTGTAATATAATACTGGAAGAGTCTATGGTGCAGGTAGGTTTCGGTCCCACAACAAGTTTGAATTATTCTAATGACAAAACTTTGCTCGTAGAAATTTCGCCTGACACTACGCGCACGGAGAAAGAAAAAAGTTTTTGTTGTAGTAGAAAACGAGTTCTTGCTGTGAATATATCGCAATAGTTTGGAGCTCGGTCAAGAATCATCTATGCATATAAAGATAAAGTAGAGAGTGACCGACATGGGTTTTTTTTAGTGCATGTACTGGTGCCCTTAACCGATTGTGTAGATAAATGTTAAAAGTACATCCGGGGAACTAGAGTAGAAAATGTATATTTTGGGGTAATTAACGAAACTCCATTACAATTAGAGTAAATTTTACCGTTTACACCGGGCGTTCGAACACGGGACATGTATCGCTGACTAATAAATACATAAAATAACATAATTACATTTTCCTTACATTTAATAGAAACGTGATAACTGATTACCTAAAACATAAACAGCAAATTTGTAGCAAATATTTTATCCTCTCAAAATGTTTTCGATGATGATGATGATGATGATGATGATGATTAAGGAGATTGAAAAGTGGGAGGAGGCGGGAAGAAGGAACAGCGAATTGGACTTTTGCACAGAGCCAACAAAGGTCGTGTTCCAGTAATATCTGATTTCGTTAGCTGTAGTCATTTGTTACACCTGCGTAGTTGCAGGATTTTATCCCCTCTCTGGCACCAAGAGTAGCAAAAGACAGGTGTTTTATACGGAATCAGGAAATGTTTGGCTTAAAACCCACAAAACATATGGTTGCACTTACACAGAAGCAATGGAGTTAACCTTTCCTCCACTGGCACGCTTTTTCTTACCACGCGCAAAAACATAGACGACTAGAGGATAACGGATCTTGATGCTGACTCTGCCTGAATTTTCACCAGGAATCTATCAGTTGATTAAACTACTCTGTTGTTATGATCTCAATAGATGGTTGAATTTAGGGAAAGAGCATTAATTGAAGAAGCCGAAAAGAATCATTACATCATCACAAAAGCACGTGGGGCAATAATTTCCAGAAATAAAATTGGTGATTTATAAAGTGAGAGTGAGTTTTGCAACAGTTTAAAGTTTACGACGGCTGACGACAGTATTTTACTTGTGACAGTTGACGGCTCGTTGCGGCTCAAAGCAGATGCCTCCAAGAGGACCTTTATTCTTGATCATTATCAACAAAACAGTCTCTGTGTACAAACTTCTTTAGACCGAGGATTTCTACTCTAGAAGTATATACCTGATCTTTAAAAGTTTCCCAGGTATCATCAAACTCAATTGTGCTTAATTTTTCAAAGTCATCGAACTGCAGTATCCTTTAGTTTCGAAACATCAAGACGTTTTTAAACCTAACCTCTGCCATTCGAGTTTTTTCTGCGAATGCACGGCTTAAATTTTCCACGTACCAAATTACGATCAGTGTCACAATCAGCACATAAATCACGCATGTCACGTGTTAGTATAAAGTCGATCATGTGACCGTGCTTTGATTGTGGGTGTGTCCATGTGACTTGATGGGTGTGTTTTTGACGAAAGAACGTATTGGATACAACAAGATCAAATTCTGAACAAAGATGCAGTAGAAGTAAACCATTACTATTAACTTTATCGATGCCATAGCGGCCAAGTGCATCCCATATTTCATGTTCTTGATCAACTCGTGCGTTGAAATCAACGAGGATCACCAGCTTCTCCTCAATTGGTACAGCTGCAATGGTACTTCAAAGAGTCTCATAAAAAGAACATGATGCGTTCACACTGTGGATGCTATAGTTGGTGCATACACCGAGAGAATTAACAAACACCGACCACATGCTAGAAGAACTCTTTCATGAGACGATTAGTGATTTCAGCTGGATGCTTAATCTTATCAACTGATCGCAAAACCAACGCCACCATTCCGTTTCACGCCCTCTAGTTTACTTTTCCAGAAAAGTGTGTAACTTGGTCCTCAATCGATAAACTATTGCTATAACATGTTTCAGACAAAGCTGCTATATGTTTAATCTTTGTAACTCATTTGTAACCAGCGCCGTTCGTCACTTTGGACATTCGCTTGTTTCAAGATCAAGAAGAGTTCTAACGTTTAAACAACTTAGGTTCGGTTTCATCCTTGTAAATTTATTGTTTCTGTTGTTCCTGCTGTAGTGAACTCACCATTAGTCGTAATAAGCTAACCAGTTTAGTTAACTTTGTCGATGCCATAGCGGCCAAGTGCATCCCATATTTCATGTTGCTGACCAACTTGTGCGTTGAAATCACCAAGGACAATCAGCTTCTCCTCAACTGGCACAGCTGCAATGGCACTTCGAAGAATCTCATAAAAGGACATAATGCTTTCACATGCCAAAGGAATCCGGCTTCATGAGACGATCAGTCATTCAAGTTGGATGCTCAATCTTGTCAATGAGAGTGCATCTGATCGCAAAACCAACATCACCATCCCACTTCACGCCCTCTGATTTAACGTTCCAGAAAAGTGTGTTATCTGGTCCTCAACCGATCAACATGTTTCAGACAAAGCTGCTATATAAATGTTTATCGTTTAACGTCTTTTTTACAAGGTAGTCACCTCTTATCAAGGCCTGGAAGCCACTCGGGGACAAGTGTACAGTAATCAATGGGATAGTATCGTAGTAATCGTTAGTATTGGAGATTTGATAAAGTGCCTTACTTAAGAGGGTGGATCATCAGGAATTTGATTATGTTGGACTTGAAGACATCCAGGTTGTAGTCAGGTGGGAAACAGGCAAACGGAAGAGAGTTCCACAGGCGTGCACTTCTAAGAAAGAAGCTTTGTTCATGGAATCTACGTTTTGGTTTTGGCAGAGATAAAGAGTGGGGAAAATTAATGACAGTGGTTTCAGCTAGTCGTAACTAGCACTGTTCGTTACTCAGGACATTCAATTCTTTCAAAATCATGAAAAATGACTTTCCTACAACTTACGTCCAATTTCACCCAGCGTAAATTTCTTATGTCTGTTCTTTTTGCTGTAGTGAATCACCGTTAACCGTAATAAGTTAACCAGTTCTGATAGGCAATTTTTGTGCATCTATTCTTGCACTTTTTCTAGCAATGGATGAGCAGTGCTGTTCCTAAATAAGGCTGCTCAGTCACAAAAATTACTGCCGGAAAGTGTCCTTATCAGAGTCAAAACACCATTCTTGCTCCCTTTTGTGTGGAATTATGATTGTGTGCTTCTAACCGATTAAGTCTGCACACGTCGCCATGTCTTCATCGCCAGAGGTCTTTGAGAAGTGTAGATAAGAATAATCCAGAATCATTGGGTTATCTGTACTTCCATGGATGCAAGTGGCACGAGCTTGTACAACACCTATAACACTCGCTGAATCCCCGCAAATATGATCCAATGACAAACAAAAGCAAGATGATTGGTAAATGCATGGATCGCAGGCATTTTAGTTCAGCGGTTCCGTCTCCAAGATGGGTGTCACACCAATAACTCAAGAGCCCATCACTCCTAGTAGTTTAAATGCGCCTCAAACACTAACCAGGGAATTTCTACGTATCAGTGCACGTATATATATATATATATATATATATATATATATATATATATATATATATATATATATATATATATGAATAGTCATACACGCACACATGTACACATACGAACATACATATATACACAATAAGCTTCAGTAGTGGAGTGTATTGTGAGACAGCGATGGTTTGTAATTTAAAGTATCCTTTTCCTAAATAGTTTTCTTGCCAGGCTGACGAGCACCATCAATTCAAAACTACCGGTTTTAAGGTGCCAATTACTCGCCTGATGAACCCCCTCCTCTCAGTAGAACAGATACGCCGGGCCTAATGAAAAGCCACACGAGAACAACAATTTGAACCTATATATATATATATATATATATACATATATATATATATATATATATATATATATATATATATATATATATATAGTCTTTGAAGTTTTTAACCTTTAAAACTATACAAAAATATTTTTTATCATTCGTTAGAAAACCATCTAGTCAGTAAGTCATTTAATCACCTGCAATCACTGTATCAACTCGCTCTCGAATTTACTATAATACTAATAATTTATTTTTCAAGGGATCATCAGTTGTTTACCATGAAACACTGTTTCGGGGATTTAAAAACAAAACAATATATTACATCATGGCTCCCCAGCAGTGTTGATCAAACACCACCACCCTTAATCTTAGGAAGAAGACATGGTACAAACATTATATAACGTTATATATATATATATATATATATATATATATGGAGGAGTTTAAAGATAAGGTTCAAGAGGAAACTTATCGAGATAATGCAAAGCTCAACAAATTGTTTATATGAATAAAATAAGAAAACGACAATATAAAAATTTATAATAATGCATATAGATGTATTCGTTTATTCAATAAAAATGATACATCAATTAGGGGTGGAGGATAAGTAAAACTCTTTATACCATGGTATTTCGAAGCCTAATGCTTCTCATCAGAAGATGTGTGTGTAAGGGCATACCTTTATCTCGTAAATATTTAATGTCAACAAAATCTTGTCATATGTCGCCGAATAAGTTTAGTACTTTCATAGTGTTCTTCATCCTCCAGTCGACAAGCATTATATATCATTAACGCTTAGCCTCCATTAGCTTTTTCGATAAGTTGTGACCCAAGCGTATAAAAACAACCTGATATTCATAAGAAACAAAATATACAGCTTCGTTGATAACTTTTTGGAGCGGTTATCTAATACCGATGTGCCGAAACAATGTTGTCAGCAATTTATTGCAAACGGTTGAGAGCTAAATTATACTTTACATATTGTGGGATAGGAGATTGAATGTCAATATTTTTCTAAACTTAATGTTTAAATTATTGCAAAAGAATACATTTGTTTTGAACTGCGCATAGTTAATCCTAAAGGCGACGATAATGCTCTTAAGGGAAATACGCGCTGCATCTAGCTCTACTAGTATTCATAAGACACGGAAGATTTTTCAGTTTCATTAACAAATCTACCAAATGTACTTTGACACCAACAATGAATAATCACCGGCGTTTATTTGGCGCACACACGGATAAGACTAAAATTACAAAAAAAAAAAGTAAATTTACAAAGTCTATCGAGAAGCAGGAAAATTAAACATGAAAAACAACGAGTGTGAATCTGCCAATGAGAGCAAGTTGAAGACAATACACAACTACGCATGCGCTAACAACCACTTTGCAATAATATGAATAACAAGAGAAAAAAGGTTTTAAAAATTTAAAAAAAAAAAAAGACACCAGACTCGGTCGGTCGCCACATTACTTATCGGAAGAGTTTCTAAAGAAGTACAAGCAAAGAAATACAAAACAATGATGAATATTAGCTTCGCTCAGCAAATACGCGCGCTTTCACATTTATTGCATTAGATATTCTGTTTTTAGTTTGAGATGTATAAGAGAAAAGTTCCGATAAATTAACAACGAGTTTATTCAAACGCAATGGTTCCGTTGTGTATATCTATGTGATCGACGAGTACAACCGACCAATAAGATGCGAATATAAGCATATATATAAATATATAAATATATATATATATGTATGTATATATGTATGTATATATATAAATGTATATATATATGTATATATATGTATATATCTATATATATATATATTGTGTGTGTGTATATCTATATATATATATATATATATATTGTGTGTGTGTGTGTGTGTGTGTGTGTGTGTGTGTGTGTGCGTACATATAAGGACAGTAAAGGAGAACAGATGATGGAAAACATAGCTTAGCAGTAAGAATTCTATAAAAACAAAAACGAAAAAAAAGATACAATTCTTCGAACTTTAAAAGTTTGGCGCGTTTATAGCGACGTAATTCAGACTGTTTTCTTTTTTGTTGTTCTATCACAGAATTTAAATGATGCTTTCAATACGTCATCAGCACTAAATATCGACGGAGATATTCTTCTAAGGTATATTGCTGCTACCAACGTTAACGTTAAAATTTATATATCTTTTCTTTACTCTTGTCACCACTAGGGTCTACTAGTTTGAACCATACCTATAGAGGCACTATGTATATAATTGAGCAGCGAGATGTTTGTTTACATTACATTTAAACTTGTACATGTTAGTACAACTAGGGAAGTAGTAAATGGGGAGAGAGTTTCAAAGTCTAACAGTTCGTAGGAAGGAACTATTAAAAACGAAGTCATCTAGGGATCTCTACAGTGTGTGGGGATTTTTCTACTTATCAGGTAAGTTAGGGTTAGGGTTAGAGTTAGGGTTATTTACGTCGAGGGGAAACAAATCCCCGAATGCCGGAAAGGCTTCTACTCTAATAACTTTTTTTTTTTTTGCTCAAATTGGTAAACTTTGAAATCCTCTCCCGGCCTCCTGCTTTTCAGATTGTGTTTTCTTACCATGCGCATGACGTCACTTTTCAGTGAACACGCCTGTTTTACGGAGGTCGTGATTCTTGAGAATGAAATTGCCAGAATCATCCAAATTAACATCTCATTCACATTGATCCATTAGTTGCTTTTTATCTTAATAAATGGTGATTTGTTTAAAATTTTTCTTATAAGTTTGTTCAAGCTGGAGATGGGGCATCCTATCGAATGCTAGGCATTTACCTACTATCCCGTATATTGCAACCGAGAGACTTTTTCAAGATTCTGATCGGCAATCATGCAATTGTTTGAATCTCTTTTGCACTTGGTTCACCGAATATATTTGCCAGGTAATTTTTCAAATTCTTTTTCATGAGTCCAGTTGTTCATATAATTGCTGGAATGATATTATGGTTAGGGTTAGGGTTGCTATAATCAATGAAATGTGCATTTGTTAATTATTATTTTTAAATCATTTGGAGTATTAAGACGTTTGTTATCTTAAGTGTTATTCGCCAGGTAATTTTTCAAATTATTCGCGCAACGTTTTGACCGATGTAACCTCAGACTTGTTGAACTCGGAAATATTTCTGTTGAACTACATACGGGATTACAAACGGAACGCTTTATTTTTCTACGAAGGTAGCACACTTTCGTCAGCCAAGTCTGAAGTAATTCGCATCTCTATTTTACTATCGCTCGCACTGAGGATTGAATCTTCAATCTCCGAAAGAGTGTCACGTACAACTGAATATTTACTTAGTAATCCATATAATATATAGTAATACGTAGTGATCTATACTGCTATTACAATTAAAAAAAATGCGAGCATGAAAAGTAATATGGTTAAGCTTTAACATGGAAATGTAAAGGACTAGTTGCTAAAACTGGAAAAGACAAGTAGCTGAATATATATATATATATATATATATATATATATATATATATATATATATACTCATATAAATTAATATACGAAAGTATAAATTTATGCGTAAACGTTAAGTATTTACTTCAACAGTGCTCAATACAATACAAGTAGAGCTAGTTAGCAAGTTATAAAATATATATATCAGCTTTCTAGTATCCACCGCACACTTGCTAATCGGCCAATCGGCAGACACTTACAGGACAAAGGCCCAGTTGACCTCCGGATGACCTGTTCCGTTGTGTGTGCTATTTAGCGAAAGAAACCCGAATAACAAGAAATATTACGTAGGTATGACTTCCTTAGATTTCAAAACTCGATATTATGACCACAAAGGTACATTTAATAATAAAAAAAACACCGTATGAAAACAACCCTAGTAAACAAATACTGGAAACTCAAGGAAAGCGGACGTTCGCCGGTAGTCGAATGGAAAATAGTAAGACAAGCAAACACATGTAAAGACCTAGAAGATCCATGTAGATTATGCCTCAATGAAAAATTTGCTATCATATACTTTAAAGAACCCCAACATCTATTAAACTGTAGAAAATTAAAATTAAATAGCGAACAACTGTGTTCACAGGATAAATTTACTCTAGCATAGAGGTACAAAATAATTTTCAAACTAACAATAACAATAGAAAATAAACAAAAAATAAATAAATAAACATGCATATACATAAACTATCACGTATATATATATAACTTAACCTAGATTTAAAACAGGTCAAAACACTATATACCTACGCTAAATAGCACATACAAAGGAACGGGTCACCGGAGGTCAACTGGGCCTTTGCCCTGTAAGTGCCTGCTCATTGGATGATTAGGAAAGGTGCAGTGGATACTAGAAAGCTGATTGGCTAACTAAAACTCAATAGAAGGTGCGTATATAAAAACGCGAGACAACCACAAAATTCTCGCATAAGCCTGAAGAATCCTAGAGTGGATGAAATACGGAATATTCAGTGTACCTATTTACTATGCCTCCCCACGGGACAGAGTTAGACATCAGGGTCGTTTTTTAACGTGGAGAAAAGGTACAAAAATAAAAAAATTGTCTCAATCGTGAAGGACTGATCCTCCACCGAAAGAGAACAAGAAATAGAAGTGCAGCATCTGAAGAACAGATGGTATTTATTTGCTCCCCCACCGAGCAAATTAGGCACAAGGCCGATTTTTAATGTGAGGAGTGAAGGGAGGGGGAAGGGAAAAAAGGGGACCAGCTCCCGAGAGGTGGGAAATGGGAGCTGGTTAAA
Organism: Euprymna scolopes; assembly: GCF_053919585.1. Taxonomy (NCBI): domain Eukaryota; kingdom Metazoa; phylum Mollusca; class Cephalopoda; order Sepiida; family Sepiolidae; genus Euprymna; species Euprymna scolopes. The sequence goes on along the minus strand of NC_136495.1, from coordinate 157,006,818 downwards.
GGTCAGGCATGTGGGGTTGCCCCCACATCTGGTCTTTGCTAGTCATAGCTAGTCATAGCTTGCAGTATCTGTCGGAATAGATACTACACTTTGATCTTGACCAAAAGGCCAAGTAGTACCAAGTATTTATTTGCTCCCCCATCGAGCAAATTAGGCACAAGGCCGATTTTAAATGTGAGGAGTGAAGGGGAAATGGAAATAAACTCCCCGGGGAGTAAAGGAGCTGGATAGTGACAATTGGTATGAAGGATTGCCCTTACATTGACCAAGGTCTTATCTGTGGGGTCGCCCCCACATAGGGTCTTTGCTTTTAGTATCTGCCGGAACAGATAATACACTTTGATCTTGGCCAAAAGGCCAAGTAGTGCCAATATTTTAATCGTTTTTTAACGTTAATAAACTTTATTTTAGTGTCCCCGTATTTTTGGCACATTCAATAGTTCCCCATCAGAACTCTTTACTTTCGACATATTATTATTATTTCACGCTATCGATTTTCTCCTGATGAGATGATAGCTGAAAGAGCTCTCGAGAGACTTCCGCCCATTATATTTAAAACTGTATTTAAATTCTGTACCTCTAAACATTTATATATATATATATATATATATATATATATATATATATATATATATATATATATATATACAAATAATCAATCCATCAAAATGAAATAAAGTGCATTCAAACATGATTAAAATCCGAAAATAAGAAGAGAAGCTGTAAATACCTTATAATATGTTTCCATTACACCATTACGATAAATGGCGTAATGGAAACATATTATAAGGAATTTACAACTTCATGGGCTTTGGCGTAAGACTGTTGCCATTCATTGACTATATTGCTCTGTAATTACATTGAGATTCTTCAATATAAACAACATAATAGATCTATTGAGACTAAAGCCGCTGTCAGGACTGCCAGCAACTACTGTAAAAAAGTAATAAAGAACGTAAGTGAGCTGTATGCTCAGTCCGTTAAGTCCAAAGTAGCTGAGCAGCAGCTTGGTTACCGCCAGTTTTGGCAAATAGCAAACAGAATCCTAAACAGAAGCGTATGCTCTATCTCAACTATCATCAATGAACCTGAGGTAATCTCGTCAGCATCAGAAAAAGCCAAACTCTTTGCCAAGAATTTTGCAGCTAATTTTACCCTTTTCGACAAAGGCTGCCAACCTCCAATATGTCCTCCTGTATCAAAAACACGCTGTGTGTTATACAAATTCTGTACGTTATGTTGCCAAGCTAATCAAAAGCCTTGATTCCAGTAAAGCAACCGACCCTGGCGGTATTCCAATTATAGTACTCAAAAAACTTCAACCAGAACTTGCGCCCATACTTACAAAACTGTTTAAACGTTGTCTTAAGGAGAATTGCTTCCCGTCACCCTGGAAAATCTCATCAGTATGCCCCGTATTTAAGAATTCAGGTGATCCCTCTCAGTACAGGCCAATAAGTCTCTAGTGCGACATAAGTAAGTTGCTGGAACCTGTGTTAAATAGAGAAGTAATCAACCATCTCAACAAAAATAACCTTCTTAGTGACACACAATATGACTTCCGTTCTGCTCGATCTACACCAGATGTGCTTACACTTATATTTCATAGGATTAGCGAATCTCTCGACAGAGGCTACCTTTCTAGGACAATTTCTCTTAACATATTAAAGGCCTTTCATAGAGTATGGCATAAAGGTTTATTTCACAAAATCTCCAGCTACGGTATAGCTGGAAATATCTTTTAAATTATTAAATCATTTCTTTCTGATAGATTCATAAGAGTAGTGGTTCATGGGCTGAAATCAGAAGCTCACAGTATTAATGCTGGATTCCCTCAGGGGTCCACCCTGGACCCAACTCTCTTCCTGATCTACATTAATGATCTTCCAAACCACATCCTTATATCATTCGCAGACATTTATGCTGATGACACTGCTAACTATGGTAGCACATCTAAGACCGTGACCGCCCAAGTTCTCTCCAATTCTCTCTCCTCTGATCTTGATCAAGTGGTACAATGGGGAAAGAGGTGGCTTGTTACTTTTAATGCATCTAAAACCAAGCTTTTATCTTTACATCATCAACGCTCTGATCTCCATCTGGCATTAATTGAAATGAATGGCTCTCCTCTAGGGGAGGCCTTATGTTTTGTACAAGCTTCTGGGCTTGACCTGATCTGAAATGGAACACATACATTAAATCCGTTGCCAATGCCGCTGGAAAAATGGTCGGATCCTTCTATCGATCCAGTAGATATCTCACTGATTATGCAATTCTCTATCTCTATAAGAGCCAGATATGTCTAAGGATGGAGTACTGTTGCTACATCTGGGTAGAAACTGCCAGAAAGGACTTATCCTGCTTTGATAGAGTTCAAAATAGACTTCGTAGTCTCGTAGGAGATGTTTTTTTCTCTTCCCTGCAACTTATTTCTCAAAGAAGAGATGTTGCGAGTTTGTCTCTGCTTTATCGTTATTTTCCTGGCAAGTGTTCGACTGAGCTCCAATCTATGGTCTCCCTCGCCAAACTTTCACAAGAAACACTCGTCTAGCAGAAAACACTATCAATAATTTCCCCCACTCTTTACTGTGCCTAAACCTAAACATAGATTCCATGAACAAAGCTTCTTTCTTAGAACTGCACGCCTATGAAATTGTCTTCCGTTTTCCTGCTTTCCAGCTGACTACAATATGGTTGTCTTCAAGTCTAACGTAAACAAGTTTTTGGATGAGCTGTTCAATATAAGTTAACAAATTTACCGAATTTCCATTACTAACGATTACTATATTGTCCAACTTCTACTGTACACTCTTTAACCATAATCCTCGAGTGGCCTCTTGGCCTTGATAAGTGGTGATGCCTTTGTAAAAAAAAAATATATATATTCTTGTTTTGTACTATTCGTGCAATAAACCGCAAGCATGGAAGGGGATTCCGTCTACAACGGGCGTGGAGGTCCTTTTTTCTTCTGTCTATGTGTCGAACTCTCTTCCCTGTTTTCCTTTCTGTGATCGTCTCTTATAACCAGCTAATCATTGTTAGTGTTGGAGGGGTGATAGGTTATTCCATTATAATGCCTTAAGAAATTAAAATGAATTCTTTTATATTCTATATAAAATAAACAAATTGTTGATATATTTCTCACACAAATGCCAATATGAATGATATAATATCTTTTTTGTTTTAATTTTGATTAAATGTAATTAATTTTCGTTTCAAAATAATAAACAATGCACGCAACCTTCCAATTCTTATCCCGTGTGCTTTCGTACATTTTTCATTTGGTTTTAAAAAGAGAAGCAAATTAAAATGTCCTCATCTGTGAAAAAAAAAAGGCGTCATTTTTCGGTGGGAAACAGAGTATGTGGAGGTGACTTTTAAAAATGGTAAAAATTAATTCCCACATTTTAAATATAAATTATGTTTGTTTCTGCCTGATTGTATCTCCCCCGATGTGTTCTTTTACGTCGCTCATAAATAAGGGAGTTTCCTAATTTATCGAATTTCTCTTCATTCTTATTTCATTATAATTTTTATCTAGCTTTTTTTTTTAAATGTTGTACTAAAAAGACCTTCAGAAATTCTCACTAATACAAAATGTATTTAATTATCGGAGGCGTTAAAAATGCGACAGTATTTCAAAATGTTTACTTAGAAAAGATAGTATTCACACTGTAATAAACTAAAAGCTTCTTTACCAAGTCCATTATCTTTTACAACTAGTTGGGCCCCGAGGCAATTCCGCGGTTCTTTCTATATTGATTTGATACAGTTAAAAGTAATTGTTGTTGTGATTCACCAAAAATCAGAAAAATCGGATCTTTTTGGAGTAAAAATCTGACTCGGATTTCCAATTCCAAAAACGATTCTTTTAATTTCTAGAACTTAATTTTCTGATGTTTATTTGTTTTAAACTACCAGCAAAACTAAAATCTCTAGATCCAAATAATGAATTCAAGTAAAAATGACACCGGAAAAATAGCAAATAAAATATTTCACGTAGTCAAAATAATATATATATATATATATATATATATATATATATATATATATATATATATATATTAGTATATTTAGGCAGCATTTTTTCTTTTATGCACGTTTCATTAAATGGCACCGATAACTCTTGCTTGTTTTTCTTGTAATCCTCCTTTTCTCTTGTCGGACCATTTTCCAAACGTTTTTTCCGGGTAAAAAAAGAAATTTCCCATAATCGCGAACGTTTTCGGCCTCCCTTGGCCATCCTCAGGCGAGTAGTAAAAAATAAAAACTGAAATTGAAAAATGAAAATAGCGAGATGAAATGAAAAGACGATTAAAAGATGATTAAAAGACAACTAAAATCGCTTAAAATCATTAAAATACTCAAAAGCACTTGAGCGTGTCCTCCGTTTCGTTTTGAGTCTGGTTAATCGTTGGTTTATTAATGTGGATTAAGAATGCCTCAAAGACCGGGAGGCGCACCTCGAAATATGAGACACTTAAAATGGCCGTGTTATTTATTAATATGTCTCTAAACTCATTTTTAGGGGTGTGGTGTGCTATGAGGTGCTGATAGATTGAACTATTAGGGGAAGACAGGTGACATGTTAAACGACGGGAGATGCTGGTTCGAGTCATGCCAATGTACGAATTATTTTTGGAGACGTATTCTCCTATGGGACATTTAAAGATGTACACGGCATTTCTAGTTTTCAGCATACTGCCATCGGATGTAGGGTTATTAATTATTAGTAATTGGCTAGTTTCAAATTTTTTGTAATAAATAATAAATCTTATTTTAGAGTTTTTTTCCGTGGTTACGACATGTGTGTGTACGATATCTTTTATTATTTTTCGTCTAATTTGTAATTCTCATGCATCTGGTTACAATAATATATGTTAATGTTATTATCGCTGCTATCGTGATTATTATTATTCTTATTATTAATGGTAGTTAAAAAGTGTCTAATCTGCTGGTCAACTATGTAGTTTGGGAAGCCGTTATTAATTAAAGTTTGTTTTACGCTCGAAAGTGATTTATAGAATATTTCGTTAGTGGAGGAATTACGTTTAGTTATGTAGATGAGATTTGTTACGACAGCTATTTTGTATCTATCAGGGCATTCGCTTTTGTAATTAAGAAGACATGATTCCTTACTAGTTGGTTTTTGTATGGGTGAGTAGTACATTTATCGGTGTCGACTTTTATTTCTATATCGAGGAAGGGGATACTATTGTTTATATTTTTTTCGTGTAATAATAATATACAAGGTTAAAATAAAATAGGTCCCACACTATCAACTAAGCTCCAACCTCTGTCCAATCGCTGAAATGTTGCATCCTTATGTCGTTTTACATGTGCTTAAATAAAATGGGCTTTGATTAATTCATAGCATTTCTGAACAAGCAACAAAATCCCACTCCTTTATCTTAAATGCCGGAAAGTCTTTTTCTTTAATAGTTTCCTTCCTACAAGACGTTGGGATGTCCCTCCCTATTTCTTGCTTTCATGACTTTTATGACTTTACTTTTTTCATGCCGAAGTTTCAATGCAACACGAACAAATATCTTGCGGTTCAACACCCGCCATAGTCCATTGTATACATGATCCCAATTAATAGCCCTTCACGTTCAAGTGAAAATATGATTTATTTGGGGTCAAAAAAAAAATACACCAACTCTAAGTTAAAATGATTATAAATATTTTCTAGCGTAAAACATCAGAAAATATGTTTTCAATTATTAATAAAAATATTGAAATGTTTGATTTGTGGCACTTCGAAATTCTAAAGAACTAGCATTACAGCCCGGCGTTACCCGGGTGTTTGGGTGTGTATGTTGAGCAAAAAAAAAAAGAAGAAGAAAAGTGGTAGTAGGGAGGCAGGCTCGAACCCGTACCGCAAAGGAGGAAAAGAACGAGGTAAAACCTAACGTTTATGCTATTACGACCACCGCCAAACCGGAAGCGACATTTTTTAAAATTAAGGCTAGACAATCTAAAGGAGAGGATAACTTTAAAAAATATCGGTAAAAAAAGTGACCCCCTCCTGTAGAAAAGTGCCTAGTTGAAGGGGAAGATATTAATGTTTTTAGCCAATTTTTCGATATTTGTCGTATGAAAGGTCGAACTTTAAAACGCTACTGATCTTGATAAAACCCGTCGCCTCTATTGAAAGTTTAAGGCAGACATGCAAACAGACATACATACATACATACATTTATATATTGGTAACTAAAAATGTTCGACCAAAACTGATGAAAAAGCTTGCCCTATCTCTGAATAACCTTTATGTAAAATTTCAAATATTTAGACCAGAAATTGTCTGAGTAATTTGGAAGAGACCGCAGAGGTCAATTTTTTAAAAACTTTGACCCCTATTATGACCCCTTAACATTTATTGTTTTGGGATCAAATCAAGTTATTAAGTTAGATCCATGTCTAAGGAACCTATATCTAAAATTTTAAGTGCGTAGACCCAAAATTGTCGAAGGAGTTTGGTAGAATTCTCAAAGGACAAATCGTCGAACTTTGACCGCTTAATCGCCAAATTTCTAGCCAAAACCCGATCACATCGATTTTCCCAAATCTCAGTACCCTGCATATCAAATTTCGAGTCCGTAGACTAAAAATTGACAGAGTTATTGCGTAGGGAAATGTACACAGACACACACACAGCCACACAGCCACACACACACACACACACACAGACACACACACACGTTCACTTTTATATATATATAGATTTTGAAGACTTTAAGCTGATGGTCAGAAACTAATTTCGGGTTCGAATTAACCTTAAATAACAAAAATATAAAATATATGATTTCTTTGTGAAATTAAAAAAGAAATATAAAATGGCTCTTCCCATAATGCACTTCGCATTTAGAAGATATTTACTTCCATTCAACCGCAGAAAGATTTGACACAAGTTCGGAAGGTGGAGAAAGTAAGCGGCTGTAAAGGTAGAGCTTATCACCTTTTAAAAATCGCCTGGACAGCCCGGCGGTACTTCTCGGTAGGGGTGCCTCGGGCAGGAAGCAAATAACGAACTGGAAGGGTGAATCTCGTAGGACTACTTAGTAACCCAACTCAGTCCGATAGATGCAAGTTCATTTTCTAATTAAAAATATCAGGTCATACTATGTTGAGAACGTATCCTCGATTAGTCAGAATAAAATTAAGGCTGTGCCAGATAAATATTTGGTATACGTTTAGTATATTTACATTGAATTTTTGGGGAAATTTTACTTAAATCAATGTTCGGAAAGATAAGTTAATAAATGAATATATATACATCAAATTTACTTGGCAAAAGATAGTATAGTTCTACTAGTCATCTAAAGAAAAAGGTGGAAGCCATTTATACACATATTCTGGATTTTTGTCATCTTCACAACCTCCTCTGGTAAGCACGAACAGAAAATGCTGCCTTCCTTCCACTGAGTGAAAACAGCGGTGATCTATCAAAGCGAGAAGCTTCCTCGAGAAGAGCTACATTTATTTCAACCTGGGTAAACCGAAGATCCGAGCATTGGTGATGAAAGAAGATAATCTGAGTGTTTAAGATATTAAAAGTTACCAGGTAGATTTCGGTATTGCGCCACATGCTTCAAGTCGGGAGATAGAGAAAGATTTTCATGATTAATGCTTTTCGAAGTGTTGCCATGGGTTGTGACATCTGCGTAAATGCCAATGAATGATCTTCGAATGTGATTTGGGAGATGGTTGATTTTAGTTCAGGAAAGGAATTCGGCCCGAAATGTATTCTTCACGCATGCCAATGTTGATTCTTAAAGCTACATAACTAGAAAACGGAGCTGTTAAAATTGACATAGTGATATCGGATGAGAGGGTGGAAGTAGCAAACTTAGTGGAAGTCAATATACTTATTAATACTGGTTTAAACCAGGCTGAGCGGAAGACCATAAAATAAAATATCAATGTCTTATTTACGACATGAGACAAATAAAAATGGAATCTTATGAATATCTCCACCATCCCAGTAATCTATAGTGATAAGATTGTTCATCTGAAGACTAGGTCCACGTCTTCAAAAATTTATTATACCGCGGCGTAATGGATAAAGTACTAAATAAATTCAGTTGCGAGTTACACTCTTCTGAAGGTTGAAGGATCCACCTCCAGTGCGAATAATGCTAATAATACAATTGCAAATTACTGAAGACCCGGCCATGTTTGATGAGACGAAAGTGAATTAAATCTACGGATCCACTGGAATATTTTAGTAGAAGATGGTTGGAGTAGAATGCCAAGAAGTATTAAGGTTCGATATTTTGAAGTAATTATGTTGAAAAAGGGTCAGTTTGAAGTAATAAAACCTTGGAATCTTCCAAAGATTTGTGCTCAGCATACACGATGATTGAACTGTGCGTGAGAAATTAGTGTCTTGCAAAGAAACGACAATCTAGTGAGGGTGGGCAGAGATAAACTACTCTTCCTACTGCTGTACATTAGGTTCAACTTACTCAAGCAGTTCATCAAGGCTCTGGACAAGGATGGTGATTGCTTTATTTATTTGTGACAGGCTTTTTCAGAATTGATCTAGGAGAAATTTATGGTCCTCAGCTTCGGCAGCTCATCAAAGATCGAGAGGTCGAAAATTCAATGAACGCAATGGAACTGGAAGCGTGTAAGTCATTTGTTCTGGTAGTGAAGCACTTTCTTGGCAACAATAAGGCCAGAAATTACGCAGAACTTGTCGACAACAAGCTGACTTCTTTCAGATACCTGAGCTGCAACATGAGCGTCAAAATGCACAACCTATTTTCACATATAGGCCGGTTTCCTGAGAACCTGCGTTAAATGAGTTACGAACAATGAGAGAGATTCCATCAAGACCTGAAGGAGAGGGAGACCAGGTATCAAGGTCGCTGGAACGCAGTCATGATGACTTACTACGGTTGAAATCTAAAGAGGGACCTCCCTGCTGCTGCTGAGCATTTCAGGAGTTTAAAGAAACGGAAGTTCAAACCCGGAAGTTTGAAGCAACATGCAATTTACGTGTACTTACTTTTATAAATGACCATTAAGTTTGCAGTAATCAAAATAGTCAATGTATGTTGTTGACAACATTTTTCTCTTAAACACGTATTTCAGATAATATTTAAATCAAAATCAACTCAGAATACAATAAAACTGTAATCGATTTTGTCACAAGATCTGATTTTTTTTTTGTTCAAATCAACTTAGCGTAACCTGGCCCGATGAGGAGAAACGGATACCCTTTCCTGATTTAATAGCGTAAAAATATCCTGAATTCTTAGACAACATTCAAAAAGTAAAAAATTGTTGCCTAGATAAATAGATGATACGATGGGTATATTATTGTGCATTGTTGCACCACGGAGCTTCCATATATTATTGCTTTGAACATTTCTGCAGTGCCAGCGAGTTTTCAGCTGCGCTGTTGCTAGTCTTTGCTTGACATGACGGGAACACTTCTCACCAATCCCCCAAACAGTATTAAAGGCTTATAAATATTAACAAGGCACAAAACGAAAAGGTAAAGCCTGTCACACACACGCACGTACACGCACACACAGAGACACACACACAAACATATACGCACAAACACAAACATACACACACAAACACATACACAAACACAAACATACACACACAAACACACACAAACATACACACACAAACATGCACACACAAACACACACACACAAACATACACACACACAAAAACACAGACACACACACATAAACATACACACACAAACATGCACACAAACATACACACACAAACATACACACACAAACATACACACACACAAACACACACACACGCACACACAGGCACACACACATAAACATACACACACAAACATACACACACACAAACATGCACGCAAACATACACACACAAACATACACACACACAAACATACATACACACAAACAAACACACACACAAACATACACACACACACAAACATGCACGCAAACATACACACACAAACATACACACACACAAACATACACACACACAAACATACACACACACAAACATACATACACACACAAACATGCACACAAACATACACACACAAACATACACACACACACACACACACACACACACACACACACAGAAAGAAATGCAAGAATATCAGCAAAACTATCCAAAGAAAATGTGAAGCAATGAGTTGAGAAAAACACAAAAAGGACGAAAATAAATTAAGTTTTCTTTTTCGTGCTTTTGGAAACTCCTACGTTGCGCGAGGAAATGCAAAAGTGGGCGTCTCCTTGTTAACACCTTCGAATGTGTAAAGAGAGGCTTGTGTGAGCTTGAATCCATGGCCCCACCCTGCCAAACTTTCGCAAAATCACTCATCTAGCTACAACCACTATCAACAATTTCCTTTACTTCCTATCTATGCTTAAATCAAAACGAAAATTACATGAACAAAGCTTCTTTCCTAGAACTGCTCGCCTGTTGAACTCTTTTCGTTTCGCTGGGCGGCTTTCCAACTGACTACGGTATGGTCGTCGTCAAGTCCAATGTAAACAAGTTTTTATTGGGTCGTCTTCTTAAATAACAAATTCTGTCCAATTTCCACCACTAACGGAAATTTCCACCACTAACGATTACTACATTGCGACCTGTGTACACTCATTAGCCCTTATCCTCGAGTGGCCTTCGAGCCTTGGGAAGTGATGACTCCCCTGTAAATAAAAGTGCCCTGAGGAGACGTCTTTTTAATCTACCCGTTCGCCAATGTAAAAGATATCTAAAAAAAAAAAACTTGAGCGTTACAGACTCACTGAGTCCAAAAATGTAATTTCATTTAGTCTATCAGAACGAAAAATTGGTGTAATTGGTCATTTCATGCTATCATTCCGTTCCTTATTTCCTTTTTTTTATTCCCCCGCCTCTCTCTCTTCCCCCCCTCTCTCTCTCTATCTCTTTATCTATCTATTTATTTATATATTTATATCTCTCTTTCTCGGTAAAGAAAAGGACAGAAGCGTTCTTTCTACGTCTAATGTTGAGAGATTAGAAAAACGTCTTCCGTGAAAAAAATGTATTAATCAACGGAATATAAAAATCAAACTAGTTTGAATTGCATAATAGTAAGCGGTCGAATTTTTATTTATTTTTTTTTTTTTTTCGGTAGAGATGAGTGGCAATAATTTGTGCTGATCGGCAGAATTTCCCGAAGTCTATAAATCGAATTAGCTTTGTGCTTGCGAGCCTTCAATCCACTATTTGGCATTATTTGAATTTAAAACAACGCAGACTACACCTCATTCAAGCACTTACTTATAATGACAATAGAAAGAGGATAGGATTTTTTTTATTAGACGCTTTTTGTGTTTTTGTGTGACTTTTCTTGTGGAAATCCTTACAAGATCACGTTAATCTCCCATAAACCTCGATGGCCTTGAATAACAAATAAGAACATGATCGATTCAATAGTTGATGATATGCTGATACTCTTATAACATTAATGTTGACCGTTCCAAATTTTATGACTATATTTAAGTTTAAAAAAAAAATTTTTTTTTTTACACAGTGATCACCACTTATCAAGGCCCGGAAGCCACTCAGGGATAAGGGTTATTGCAAGTACAGTACGTTAGTGTGGAGATTTGATGAAGTGTTTACTTAAGGGGGCGGTTCATTAGGAATTTGTTAACATTGAACTTGAAGACATCCAAGTTGTAGTCCGGTGGGAAGCATGCAGACGGAACAGAGTGTCACAGGCGTGCAGTTCTAAGAAAAAAGCTTTGTTCATGGAATCCACGTTTTGATTTAGGCACAGATAAAGAGTGGGGGAAATTTTTCACAGTGGATTCGGCTAGACGGGTGTTTTTCGTGAAAGATTGGCGAGGGGGGCCAGAGATTGGAGTTCAGACGAGCACCTGCGATATATTTAAGTGTTGAAAGAAAAAAAAGTTGATTAAGTAGAATTGTTGCGACTTGGCTGGAGTTTTCTGGGGGGTTTTCTTTGTCACAAGATTACATAAAGAACTCGGTTTTCCCTTGAAAACCCCTTTATATATTAGTGTTGGGACGATTAATCAGAATCGAAATAAGAAACTGGGAAAATCGGAATCAGAAAAATTTGTGCCTATTTTCCACTGCCAAAAACGCTTCTTGTAATTGCTTTTTTTCCATTTGATTTTTTTTTTTTTTTTTTTTTTTTTATTCAATTTTCACCCCAAACAAGGCACAGTGCCACTTTGAAGCAGGGGGCTACTATTAGGGAATTAATTAGCGGGGTCATTATGAAGGGAGAAGAGTAGAAAGATGTTTGTTAACATTACACTTGAACTTCTGCATATCATTGCAGTTGGGAAAGCAGAATCCCGGAAGGGAGTTCCAAAGACCCGCAGTTCTGGGGAAGAAACTATTGGAGTAAAAGGCTTTCTTGCACCTAGGGATCTCCACTGTAAAGGGATGAGACTTAGTAGCTTGTCGGGTTTGTCGGGGGTAGTTACGTCGGGGAGGTACAAGTGTTTGCAGTTCGTCAGAGCATTCACCATTAAAGTATTTGTAGAACAGGCAGAGGGATGCAACATCTCGTCGATGGGACAGAGGTTGAAGCCCAGATGACAGTTCAGGACCTATCAGGTTGGCGACTCTTTTTTTAACCCTGTCCAGGAGCGAGAGACAAGCAGCAGATGCACCAGCCCAGATGTGACAACAGTACTCCATACATGGGCGAATGGTTGCCTTATAGAGGTATAGGATACTGGCAGGCGTAAGTAGTTTTCTAGCACGGTAGAGGGAGCCAACCTTCCTTGCAGCAGCCTTGGCAATGCTCTCAATGTATCTATTCCAGTTCATATTCCCTGTAAACGTTAGGCCAAGGAGTTTAAAAGAAGTACTTTCAGGCAATGTGTTCTTGGCCATTGCTATTGGTGGTAGAGAAGGTTTCTTGTAGTTATTGAAGGAAACAAGCTTAGTCTTAGCAGCATTGAATGAGACCAACCATTTTTGTCCCCATTCCACTACGGATTGGAGGTCATCCTCTAGTGTTTCTGCCATTTTCTTGGATATGTGTTCATTTGTTTTCCCCTCATATCTGTTATAGAGAGTGGTGTCATCGGCAAATATACCCATCTCCGAAACAATATTATCAGGGAGGTCGTTTATGAATATCAGGAACAATAGAGGTCCAAGGATAGACCCCTGAGGCACTCCCGCATTTATGTCATATTGTTTGGATGTACGTCCGTCGAGGACAACTTTGATTTTTCTATTACTTAAGAAGGATTTAATTACGTTATGAATTCTTCCAGTGATTCCATATGATCTAATTTTCCTTAGAAGACCATCGTGCCATACCCTGTCAAAAGCCTTAGATATATCAAGGGCCACCGCTCTACCCTCCCCTGTTTTATCCAATGAACGGTATATACGTTCAGAAACTACAGTTAAGATATCTGCTGTTGAACGGGCTTGCCTGAATCCATATTGTTTGTCAGTCAAGAGTTTAGCAGCTGTTAGGTGCTGGACTAGGGCTTTATTAACTAAGGACTCAAATATTTTGGCGAAAAGCGGGAGGAGGCTAATGGGGCGATAATTTAGTGGGTCAGTTCTTTCACCAGAATTCTTGAAGACTGGTACCACAGAGGCGGTTTTCCAGCAATCGGGAAAACAAGATTCGTTAAGGCATTTATTGTAAAGTTTGGACAGAACTGGAGCAACCTCGGCAGAGCATTTTTTTAATAGCACAGCCGGGATGAGATCTGGTCCACATGCTTTAGAGGTGTCCAGGTTTTTTATAATAGCATGTACCTGAGAAGGGGTGATTTTCAAGTCGTCAAGTGTGGCGTCTGTTCGCAGAGGAAAATCAGGGAGTGAGTGGTGTACCGAGTTCAGTGTGGAGTTTGAGGCAAACCGACTGGCAAGCAGATTAGCCTTGTCAGTTGCCGTGCAAGCAACCTCATGATTGTTTGTTAGTGGGGGAATAATTGACTGTCCATTATTAACTACGCTGTTGTAGATTTTCCAAAAATCCCGGGTTCCTAATTTCTGTGCTTCGATGCGCTTTCTGGTGGTTTCAGAGTAATCTGACTTAGCTGTGTCTATCACTCTCTTACAATTATTTCTAGCTTCTATAAACTTCTGTTTATTTGAGCTGGACTTATGTCGGTTGAATCTGCGGAACGCATGCTGCCTTTGACAAATGGCAGCTGCACAAGCAGAAGTAAACCATTGGGGGGAGTGGGGCTTGCTATAGTATTTCCGTGCGGGAACATGTGCTTCAATAGCAGTTTTGAACCATTCAGTTGTCTCATTTGCACACTGTTCCGCTGGAAGAGTAAAGATATTTTGCCATGGGGCATCTCTGATGAGCTCCCTGATGGCTTCCAAATCAGCCTTTTTGTAATACCTCGTTGTTTTGAGTAGTGGGTCTTCAGTTTTAGGGCGAGAATTTAGGCTGATTTCTACCATTATCACAGCGTGATCAGCATTCCCGAGTGGGCTATGGGCATTTGTTGTACAGTCATTGGGAACTGTTGTCAGAAAGAGATCTAGAAGTGAGGCATGTTGATCGTGCTGGTCTGGGAAACGTGTCGGAAATGTAACCATCTGAGATAGGGAATGAGATATAGAGAAGCTATATGTGGCGCTACCAGCTACGTCTGTGTGATTTGAGAATCCTAGCCAGTTACTGTGGTGGACATTGAAGTCACCAAATACATGTATTTGTGCGCTAGTATCGAGGGAGAGTGCTATATCTATGCTGTCTGAGACTTTGTTTATTAGGGTACAGTCTTGGTTTGAGGGAGAGCGGTAGAGAAAATATAAGTAGCTAATATTGTGTTGCATATTTAGTCTGAAGCACATAAAGGCCTGGCCCTCTGATTCTAGTTTTATTTCTCTAGTTAGGGGGAGGGTGTTTCGAATATAGACTCCAAGTCCATGCATATGTCTGTCCGAGTCCTTACGGTAGAGTGGGAGATAACCAGGCATGTTAAAGTGGTTAGAGGGTATGGAGGAGTGAAGGTTAGTTTCACTTAATGCTAAGATATCCGGGGTGTTTACAAGGAGAAATGACTCAACATCATCTAAGTTAGTTCTAAGCCCGCGGATATTAGTAAATGCAAGCCTCAAGTTTAAAACATAATCTTCAACTGTCAATAAGAATGGTAAATAATGAATATATATTGATTTTAAACTACCAGTAACAGTTAAATCTATAGATCACGAGCGTATTTTTTTACATTTGAAAAATATCTGCACATTTAATCTTCTCTTCTATATAAATAAAATGAACTCATTTCCCCCTCCGACTTTGACCTTAATAGGATTAAATATCATGACATTACATGCAAATGTAATGCGTACAAACTGTAGCACATTTACTGAGGTGTGTTATAGGCCCATTAACTCTACAGTTTCTCGACAATAGTACATTCCTATATTTTCTCTGGTGAGGGTCCACTGCCAAAATCGGTTACATTCAATGGAACTTGCAACATCTTTTTTCTCTATTAGATTCCTCCTTTCCCCGCTCCCCATTTACACTGCAGCAGATGCGTTCACAAGGAACGGTGCAAGGAAATACCGGTTTGGAATCGTACAAGGTTATTTATGCCGTTTTTTTTTTTTAATCTTTCTTCGCTAATTTAAGCTTTCTGTTTTCCCAATATAAAAATAAACGTAAATTTAAAATAAAAAAATAACGCGAAAATGCGATTAGTATTATTGTTTTCTTTATGCTTTTTTTTTACTTAGTGTAAGACGCAACCTACGGGACTAACCGATTTTAACGACTCTAACCGTGAAATCTAACCATAACCTTTATTTATTAGTGCTTTTAACTCAACATTTATTTTTACACAAATAATTCATGTTTTACTATTTATGATTACAACGCAACGATATCGTGAATTCACTTGCAATACACTTAAATTAAAATTAAAACAAATAAATTCATTTAGAATTCGAGAAAACAAGAAAATTCTTTTAGAATTCAAGTGATGATGCGGGACTACTCAAACTAAACCAAAACAAACTTCACTGCGGAATTGATAGTTGACCTAATTCACATTTTAGTTAATTCATCACATTTTTTTTGCCTCAATGCTTCCAGTTCGAGCACCCCCCCTTCAAACTTCTTTGAGATTTTTTTAACACCCGGGCACCGCCGTACAATTCGTATTGCATCACGTTCATTTTTTTTACCACCCTCAAACCACACACCCTCTAAACCCCCCGGCCAACGCCGGGTACCCCCCCCCCCGCTAGTCACGAATATATAGAAACTTTACAGTTAAATAGTTAGAGATTTACAAAGGATCAGAGTCGATAATTGTATCGGAATTAGGAATTTAATACGAAATTGGAACTTATATCGAAATCGAGAAAAACATTGAAATCATCCCATCACTATATATAAAAAAACGGTCGCGTATCTGAAACAATAATGTAACTTAACAGAAAAAAATGGTAATAAAAAATAAAACGCATATTTGCTCTACAACAGTATTGAGCACTTTCTTCAGGTGTTTATTAATTACCATTTATACTAAATATATATATATATATATATATAAGTGAATATGTCTGTGTGTGTCTGTGTGTCTGAGTACACTTCTCTACCAAATAACTCTGTCAATTTTCAGTTTACAGACTCGATATTTGACATAAGGGATATTGAGATTTGGGAAAATCTTTATCAGTTTTTAGCTAAAAAGTTGGCTATCAAGAGGTCAAACTTCAACAATTTGACCTTTGAAAACTTTATCAA
This sequence comes from Euprymna scolopes, assembly GCF_053919585.1. Classification (NCBI taxonomy): domain Eukaryota; kingdom Metazoa; phylum Mollusca; class Cephalopoda; order Sepiida; family Sepiolidae; genus Euprymna; species Euprymna scolopes. Next base: position 156,990,097 of record NC_136495.1, on the reverse strand, counting down.
ACTTCTCCGCCAATTTTGGGTCTAAACACTTGAAATTTTAGATGTAGGTCACTTGGACATGGACCAAACTTTTTAATTTGATTTGAGCCCCCAAAATAAAGGTTATGGGTCAGAATTGAGGTCAAAGTTTAAAAAATTACCTCTGCGGTCTCTACCAAATTACTCAGCCAATTTCTGATCTAAACGTTTGAAATTTTACATAAAGGGTATTTAGAGATAGGGCAAGTTTTTTAATCGGTTTGGGTCGAGAATTAGAGCTGCCAAGATAATCAAAGCACAAAAGATTTGACCTTTGCGGTGTCAAGCAAACTACTCAGCCAATTTCGGATCTAAACATTTAAAATTTATACATAATGGTTATTCAGACATGCGGAAAGCATTTTAATCAGTTTTGGGACGAAAATTTGGCTTCCAAAAGTTTAAAGTTGGAAGAGTTGACCTTTGTAGATTCTACCAAATTTCTTCGCTAATTTTGAGTCTAAACACTTGAAATTTTAGATGTAGGTAACTTGAACATGGGTAAAACGTTTTATTTTGATTTGAGACCAAAATAATAAATGTTAAGGGGTCAAAATTACTATTTTGGGTCTAGAGACTTGAAATCTTACATAAAGTGTATTCACACGTAGAGCAAGTTATGAACAGTACATAGAGCCCGAGCAAAGGCGGGCTAAACTGCTAGTATATATATATATATATATATATATATATATATATATATATATATATATATATTATTTATAGTATTCCGAATTTATTGAGTTTATATAATTGATAATTTGGTAACCGTTCATATACCAATAAATTTTACGTCAGAATGAGATGACTTAAATTGTAATCCTAAAAATTATGATCTTTCAGAATTGAGCACTCATATATTGTATTAACAAATACAAGGCATCAACGAATGGATTGATAGCAAAAAATAGTGTATTTCATCATTCGTTACAATTGTTTCAAGACCATTCGGACCATTCGGACAAATTCAAACCCTTAATCGTTCGAAAATTTTCACAAGAACAGGCTATCATCAGACGATGAAATACACTATTTGTTTCTATCAATCCATGCTTTGATGTCTTTATGTTAGTTGTTTATATTTTGTGATATTTTTTAATTAATTCAATTATTTATACGAAAGTGCATTTTTATCTAAATGCGAGTTGGAAATACTTTTCCCTTTCACCAATTTGGTACCCCCAAATGGGAAGCGGCATATTTTAACGCAGTAAGATTCAAATTTTATGACATGATCAGTATTCTATAATTTATCCTACTGAAAAATTCAACATCAATAAATATTATAATGTGCATATGTTTCAAGTTTTTTTTATTATTCACAATAATATTTATAATTTGCAAAGGGAGGGAACACACGCAAAGGTACGATAGTTCTTAGGAAATGAATAACAGTACTCAATAGTTAAATAGTTCTTAGAAAATCAATAATACTGCTAAATAGTTAAATAATTCTTAGCAAATCAATAATAGTGCTCAATAGTTAAATAGTCCTTAGCAAATCAATAATACTGCTAAATAGTTAAATAATTCTTAGCAAATCAACAATAGTGCTCAATAGTTAACTAGTCCTTAGCAAATCAATAATACTGCTAAATAGTTAAATAATTCTTAGCAAATCAATAATAGTGCTCAATATTTAAATAGTTCTTAGCAAATATAACAATAGTGCTCAATAGTTAAATAGTTCTTAGCAAATCAACAATAGTGCTCAATAGTTAAATAGTCCTTAGCAAATCAATAATACTGCTAAATAGTTAAATAATTCTTAGCAAATCAATAATAGTGCTCAATATTTAAATAGTTCTTAGCAAATATAACAATAGTGCTCAATAGTTAAATAGTTCTTAGCAAATCAACAATAGTGCTCAATAGTTAAATAGTCCTTAGCAAATCAATAATACTGCTAAATAGTTAAATAATTCTTAGCAAATCAATAATAGTGCTCAATATTTAAATAGTTCTTAGCAAATATAACAATAGTGCTCAATAGTTAAATAGTTCTTAGCAAATCAACAATAGTGCTCAATAGTTAAATAGTCCTTAGCAAGTCAATAATACTGCTAAATAGTTAAATAATTCTTAGGAAATCAATAATAGTGCTCAATATTTAAATAGTTCTTAGCAAATATAACAATAGTGCTCAATAGTTAAATAGTTCTTAGCAAATCAACAATAGTGCTCAATAGTTAAATAGTCCTTAGCAAATCAATAATACTGCTAAATAGTTAAATAATTCTTAGCAAATCAATAATAGTGCTCAATATTTAAATAGTTCTTAGCAAATATAACAATAGTGCTCAATAGTTAAATAGTTCTTAGCAAATCAACAATAGTGCTCAATAGTTAAATAGTCCTTAGCAAATCAATAATACTGCTAAATAGTTAAATAATTCTTAGCAAATCAATAATAGTGCTCAATATTTAAATAGTTCTTAGCAAATATAACAATAGTGCTCAATAGTTAAATAGGTCTTAGCAAATCAACAATAGTGCTCAATAGTTAAACAGTTCTTAGCAAATCAATAATACTGCTTAATAGGTCAATAATTCTTAGCAAATCAATAATAGTGCTAAATATTTAAATAGTTCTTAGCAAATCAACAATAGTGCTCAATAGTTAAATAGTTCTTAGCAAATCAATAATAGTGCTAAATAGCTTAATAGTTCTTAGCAAATTAGCAATAGTGCTCAATAGTTAAATGGTTCTTAGCAAATCAATAATAGTGCTCAATAGTTAAATAGTTCTAAGCAAATCAACAATAGTGCTCAATAGTTAAATAGTTCTTAGCAAAAGAATAATAGTGCTCAATAGTTAAATAGTTCTTAGCAAATAAACAATAGTGCTCAATAGTTAAATAGTTCTTAGCAAATCAACAATAATGCTCAATAGTTAAATAGTTCTATGCACATCAATAATACTGCTAAATAGTTAAATAGGTCTTATCAAATCAACAATAGTGCTCAATAGTTAAACAGTTCTTAGCAAATCAATAATACTGCTTAATAGGTCAATAATTCTTAGCAAATCAATAATAGTGCTCAATATTTAAATAGTTCTTAGCAAATATAACAATAGTGCTCAATAGTTAAATGGTTCTTAGCAAATCAATAATAGTGCTCAATAGTTAAACAGTTCTAAGCAAATCAATAATACTGCTTAATAGGTCAATAATTCTTAGCAAATCAATAATAGTGCTCAATATTTAAATAGTTCTTAGCAAATATAACAATAGTGCTCAATAGTTAAATGGTTCTTAGCAAATCAACAATAGTGCTCAATAGTTAAATAGTTCTTAGCAAATAAATAATAGTGCTCAATAGTAAAATAGTTCTTAGCAAATCAACAATAGTGCTCATTAGTTAAATAGTTCTTAGCAAATCAACAATACTGCTAAATAGTTAAATAGTTCTTAGCAAATAAACAATAGTACTCAATAGTTAAATAGTTCTTAGCAAATCAACAATAGTGCTCAATAGTTAAATAGTTCTTAGCAAATAAACAATAGTACTCAATAGTTATATAGTTCTTAGCAAATAAACAATAGTACTCAATAGTTAAATAGTTCTTAGCAAATAAACAATAGTACTCAATAGTTAAATAGTTCTTAGCAAATAAACAATAGTGGTCAATAGTTAAATAGTTCTTAGCAAATAAACAATAGTACTCAATAGTTAAATAGTTCTTAGCAAATCAACAATAATGCTCAATAGTTAAATAGTTCTTAGCAAATAAACAATAGTGCTGAATAGTTAAATAGTTCTTAGCAAATAAACAATAGTACTCAATAGTTAAATAGTTCTTAGCAAATCAACAATACTGCTAAATAGTTAAATAGTTCTTAGCATATCAACAATAGTACTCAATAGTAAAATAGTTCTTAGCAAATCAACAATACTGCTAAATAGTTAAATAGTTCTTAGCAAATCAACAATAGTACTCATTAGTTAAATTGTTCTTAGCAAATCAACAATACTGCTAAATAGTTAAATAGTTCTTAGCAAATCAACAATAGTACTCATTAGTTAAATAGTCCTTAGCAAATCAACAATACTGCTAAATAGTTAAATAGTTCTTAGCAAATCAACAATAGTACTCAATAGTAAAATAGTTCTTAGCAAATCAACAATAGTGCTCATTAGTTAAATAATTCTTAGCAAATAAACAATAGTGCTGAATAGGTAAATAGTTCTTAGCAAATAAACAATAGTACTCAATAGTTAAATAGTTCTTAGCAAATAAACAATAGTACTCAATAGTTAAATAGTTCTTAGCAAATCAACAATAATGCTCAATAGTTAAATAGTTCTATGCACATCAATAATACTGCTAAATAGTTAAATAGTTCTTAGAAAATCAACAATAGTGTTCAATAGTTAAATAGTTCTTAGCAAATCAATAATAGTGCTCAATATTTAAATAGTTCTTAGCAAATATAACAATAGTGCTCAATAGTTGAATAGTTTTAAGCAAATTATAATAGCGCTCAATATTTAAATAGTTCTTAGCAAATCAATAATAGTGCTCAATAATTAAATAGTTCTTAGCAAATCAATAATAGTGCTCAATAGTTAAATAGCTCTTAGCAAATCAATAATAGTGCTCAATAGTTAAACAGTTCTTAGCAAATAAACAATAGTGCTCAATAGTTAAATAGTTCTTAGCAAATCAACAATAGTACTCAATAACTAAATAGTTCTTAGCAAATAAACAATAGTGCTCAATAGGAAAATAGTTCTTAGCAAATCAACAATAGCGCTCAATAGTTAAATAGTTCTTAGCAAATCAATAATAGTGCTCAATAGTTAAATAGTTCTTAGCGAATCAATAATAGTGCTCAATAGTTAAATAGTTCTTAGCAAATCAATAATACTGCTCAATAGTTAAATAGTTCTTTGCAAATCAATAATAGTGCTCAATAGCTTAATAGTTCTCAGCACATGAACAATAGTGCTCAATATTTAAATAGTTCTTAGCAAATAAACAATAGTGCTCAATAGTTAAATAGTTTTTAGCAAAAGAATAATAGTGCTCAATAGTTAAATAGTTCTTAGCAAATCAACAATAGTGCTCAATAGTTAAATAGTTCTTACCAAATCAACAATAGTGCTCAATAGTTAAATAGTTCTTAGCAAATCAATAATAGTGCTCAATAGTTTAATAGTTCTTAGCAAAAGAATAATAGTGCTCAATAGTTAAATAGTACTTAGCACATCAACAATAGTGCTAAATAGTTAAATAGTTCTTAGCAAAAGAATAATAGTGCTCAATAGTTAAATAGTTCTTAGCAAATCAACAATAGTGCTCAATAGTTAAATAGTTCTTACCAAATCAACAATAGTGCTCAATAGTTAAATAGTTCTTAGCAAATCAACAATAGTGCTCAATAGTTAAATAGTTCTTAGCAAAAGAATAATAGTGCTCAATAGTTAAATAGTTCTTAGCAAATAAACAATAGTACTCAATAGTTAAATAGTTCTTAGCAAAAGAATAATAGTGCTCAATAGTTAAATAGTTCTTAGCAAATCAACAATAGTGCTCAATAGTTAAATAGTTCTTACCAAATCAACAATAGTGCTCAATAGTTAAATAGTTCTTAGCAAATCAATAATAGTGCTCAATAGTTAAATAGTTCTTAGCAAAAGAATAATAGTGCTCAATAGTTAAATAGTTCTTAGCAAATCAATAATAGTGCTCAATAGTTAAATAGTTCTTAGCAAAAGAATAATAGTGCTCAATAGTTAAATAGTTCTTAGCAAATCAACAATAGTGCTCAATAGTTAAATAGTTCTTAGCAAATCAACAATAGTGCTCAATAGTTAAATAGTTCTTAGCAAATCAACAATAGTGCTCAATAGTTAAATAGTTCTTAGCAAATCAACAATAGTGCTCAATAGTTAAATAGTTCTTAGCAAATCAATAATAGTGCTAAATAGTTAAATAGTTCTTAGCAAAAGAATAATAGTGCTCAATAGTTAAATAGTTCTTAGCAAATCAACAATAGTGCTAAATAGTTAAATAGTTCTTACCAAATCAACAATAGTGCTCAATAGTTAAATAGTTCTTAGCAAATCAACAATAGTGCTCAATAGTTAAATAGTTCTTAGCAAATCAACAATAGTGCTCAATAGTTAAATAGTTCTAAGCAAATCAACAATAGTTCTCAATAGTTAAATAGTTCTTAGCAAAATAATAATTGTGCTAAATAGCACAATAGTTCTTAGCATATCAACAATAGTGCTCAATAGTTAAATAGTTCTTAGCAAATCAACAATAGTGCTCAATAGTTAAATAGTTCTAAGCAAATCAACAATAGTTCTCAATAGTTAAATAGTTCTTAGCAAAATAATAATTGTGCTAAATAGCACAATAGTTCTTAGCAAATCAACAATAGTGCTCAATAGTTAAATAGTTCTTAGCAAATCAACAATAGTGCTCAATAGTTAAATAGTTCTTAGCAAATCAACAATAGTGCTCAATAGTTAAATAGTTCTAAGCAAATCAACAATAGTGCTCAATAGTTAAATAGTTCTTAGCAAATCAACAATAGTGCTCAATAGTTAAATAGTTCTTAGCAAATCAACAATAGTGCTCAATAGTTAAATAGTTCTTACCAAATCAACAATAGTGCTCAATAGTTAAATAGTTCTTAGCAAATCAACAATAGTGCTCAATAGTTAAATAGTTCTTAGCAAATCAACAATAGTGCTCAATAGTTAAATAGTTCTAAGCAAATCAACAATAGTTCTCAATAGTTAAATAGTTCTTAGCAAAATTATAATTGTGCTAAATAGCACAATAATTCTTAGCAAATCAACAATAGTGCTCAATAGTTAAATAGTTCTTAGCAAATCAACAATAGTGCTCAATAGTTAAATAGTTCTTAGCAAATCAACAATAGTGCTCAATAGTTAAATAGTTCTAAGCAAATCAACAATAGTGCTCAATAGTTAAATAGTTCTTAGCAAATCAACAATAGTGCTCAATAGTTAAATAGTTCTTAGCAAATCAACAATAGTGCTCAATAGTTAAATAGTTCTTACCAAATCAACAATAGTGCTCAATAGTTAAATAGTTCTTAGCAAATCAACAATAGTGCTCAATAGTTAAATAGTTCTTAGCAAATCAACAATAGTGCTCAATAGTTAAATAGTTCTAAGCAAATCAACAATAGTTCTCAATAGTTAAATAGTTCTTAGCAAAATAATAATTGTGCTAAATAGCACAATAGTTCTTAGCAAATCAACAATAGTGCTCAATAGTTAAATAGTTCTTAGCAAATCAACAATAGTGCTCAATAGTTAAATAGTTCTTAGCAAATCAACAATAGTGCTCAATAGTTAAATAGTTCTTAGCAAATCAACAATAGTGCTCAATAGTTTAATAGTTCTTAGCAAATAAACAATAGTACTCAATAGTTAAATAGTTCTTAGCAAATAAACAATAGTGCTCAGTTGTTAAATAATTCTTAGAAAATCAACAATAGTGCTCAATAGTTTAATATTTCTTAGCAAATCATAATAGTGCTCAATATTTAAATAGTTCTAAGCAAATCAACAATAGTGCTCAACAGTTTAATAGTTCTTAGCAAATCATAATAGTACTCAATAGTTAAATAGTTCTTAGCAAATCAATAATAGTAACCAATAAATTATGTTTGGGGATTGAGCAGACTGTTGGTGACAGTTCATTGTAGAAATTCAGGATCTCGTGCTTGTCACTGACGTTGGTAGCAACAAATCACAGTAGTAGCAGGATTACCACTGAAGGTAGCAAGAATTATCCTTCGTGTTATCTTCTCAGCAATGGTTTCAATGCTCGAGGGCTAAGCAGGAGTCCTACTCCCCCAATGATACTATTTGTCGAATTTTTCCATGCTGACGCTGATACTAGTGTTCAGCTTTTACCAATTTCATGGTACTTTATCTCCATGTCGTTGTGGAAGAGATGGTGCTCTTGAATACACACAATATCGATATCGTGTTCTTTGGATGAAGCAACAAGTTGTGATATTTGAGATGTGGGTTGAAGTGTCCGTACATTAAAGGTGGATATTTTGATGGTATGTCTACATTTTGCTAGCCTAGGTTTTGGTGCTGTAGTAAACTTGTCGATAGCTGTGGTCAGTGCCGGCACACCAAGTAGCGACCCTTGGTTACCCGTGTCGCAGTCGATGCCGTATGGAATTCTGGTTTGATTTAGTCATATTGAATCTTTCGATAGCTCGGATAAAATCACTTGTGTGAGTTAGGTCTATAGGCGAATCGCATTAGTTTCTCAATTAGACTAGTTGAACCTGACCGTTGATCTCTTAATGATTCTTCCGCTCAGCGTCTTTTGTGCCCTGCCATTGACTGATTCTTTAGTTCTTCCACCAAGGCGCATAACTGTTATGCTACTCCCCATGACGTTACCAGGGCCCATTCACCAGTTCAGGTTCTACATCAGTCTTCCGTTATGAGTGGTCCTACATGATTATCGTAGACTATATCCTCATTCTGCCACGATTTAGGTCTGATGTGAGTGTTTCTTTCATCAGACGGTAAAGCCTGTTGAGCTACTGTTGTATCTTCCGCACCAGCTATGATGTAAGGTTGGCATTTGCAGAGATTCAAATACTTTTTATCACCAGGATCGGTATGCCCTTCGCAGCAGTTTTGAAGTAATGAAAAAAAATCTTTCACTCACATAAGATGATTCTGTTCAACTAACAAAAGACGCCATCGACGTCCAACAAAATTTGAAAATATTTTTTTGTTTTGTTTTGCTTTTAGTTCTTATCAACAGGATCGATGTGCTCTCTTTCAAAATAATGAAAAAATCCTCTACTCACACAAGATGACTCTGTTCAAATGACAAAAAATGTTTTAAACGTGACTGAATACCCTATATACCAAATTCCTACTCTGTAGATAAAAAAATTCGTTGAGTATATAGGTTGAGTATATAGGTTCAAAGTTGTCCTCACACACACATGCATTCTCACTTTTATTCATATACTAGCAAGCTGTCCAGCGTTGCCCGGTCATAAAATACGTAAAATATTATATTTTAATTCATACAGAAACTGAGATATGTGCATGCGAGTATTTTTTTTTCTAAACAAGTATTTTTTTTAAGCAAGTATTTTTTTTTCTAAACAGTTCAATTCTTGTAAGTTAAAATAAAATACTTAAGCTGAGATCGAAACCAAAACCTGAAGACAATGTCTCAAGTACGATGACCTTTACACCAGCTTGACATGACTTTTAAGATTTTTTTAACCATCTCTTACTTTACATAAGATAGTTCTCATGGTTCACTGTCGTGAAACAGTTGGAAACAGAAAAAAAATTCGGTGGCTTCTCAAGTACCAATTTTTCAATTTTGACGTTTTATTTGCCTTTTTTACCGGATAGATACGTATTAAAATGTTTTCCACGTGTCTAAATCTCTATATACCGACTTTCACGTCTGTATATGAAAAATTCGTAAAGTATATAGGTTGAGAAGTGTTTTCATGCACACACACACTCTCACTTTTATAAAATACTAGCCTGAATGCCCTGCGTTGCCCAGGTGTTTGGAGGTGTGTATTGAGCAAAAAAAAAAAAAAAGTGGCAGTAGGTAGGTAGGCTCGAACCAGTGACATGAAAGCGGAAAAGAAAGTGAAAGAAAATCTGACGTTTTAACGCTACTCCATGACGCGAATGGGAGTCAAATGCGTTCAAATTTAACGTAGTCGTTACAGAAATGGCGTTGCTTTTAAACCTCCCAGGAAAGCAAATTAGACACAAAGTCGTTTTTAATGTGTGGGATAACCAGGTCTCCCAAAAAGGGGGCATTCTGGCAGTATCTAAATAAATAGTAATTGTCTCAGTATGAAGGAGTTCACCTACATTGACCAAAGTCCTATTACAGAACAGATACTACCCGGCCTGAAGGCCAGGCGGTTGCGTTTCGCTTTATTTATACAAAAAAGACGGAGACGACGGCAGGGTGGGAATTTTGTTTAACTCGATCAAAAAAAAAAGATAGTGACAATGTTCGTTTGCGAATGTGAGGGATTACGGTGTAAGAAGTATGCGAAAACTTCTCGCGGAATCCAACTGACGCGAGAAGTCCGATGCAAAAGGCATTTCGTGGGCATGCACAAACGCTCGCGCCCATTTTGACTTTTATATATTGGATAAGAAGACTAGCAGGCCGCCAGGCGTTGTTCGGTATAAAACGTAACGTTAAATTGCTTTAAAAACGAATAAAAATAAACTAAGACATGATTATGCGAGTATTATGGTTTTTCAAAACACTTCACTTCTTGTAAGTAAAAACAAAAGCTCGAGCTGAGATCGAACCCGAACCGTAAATACTATGAGTTTTACACGATATCCCTTAGTCCGGCTTGACATGATCTTCAGCACATGTTTTTAATCTACTTATTCTTAACATAATATGAACGATTCGTGCATGCGCAGTCGTGAAACAGTTAGCAAATAGAAAAAAAATCCGGATGAAAACGAGTTAAAATATTTTTTACATGTGCGACTATTTTATGTACCAAATTTCAAGTTTGTAGATCAAAAATTCGTTGAGTATATAGGTTGAGAAGTGTCCTCACACTCACACGGTTACTTTTATAGAATATAAGATAAGATAGATCGATTATTCAATTATATATGTGTGTGTGTATGTGTGAGTATGTGTGTATGTATGAGTATGTGTGTATGTGCATGAGTGCGTTTGTGTGTGTATGTGTGTATGTGTATGTATGTGTGTGGTGGAAATAACGATAGTCAAATGACGTGTCTGTGTAAGACCGTAGATATGTTTATATAATAGCTTTTTTTATTTTGAAGATTGGATAAAAAAGACAATGAATTCTGAAAGCTTAAATGAAACCGAAAAATGTACAAAATGGATTTACTCAGATATCATTTACTGAAATATAATTTAGTGAGATATTATTTAGTGACATATTATTAAATGAAATATCATTTACTGAAATATTATTTACTGAAATATAATTTAGTGATATATCATTCAAAATGAATCGTGATTATTCAACAGAATCGTTTACGTAAGGAAAATATTCATAGAAGCTGTCATTTGACAATTCAAACTGAATAAGCGATGTGCAACGCAGCTGGAGCTGGCAAAGTATTTCTCATTGAACGAAATGCTAGTCTTATTGTGTTTGATGAAAATATGAGATGCCGAAAAGAAGGCCAATTTCATATACAAACGAACCAACAGTTGTAATTAATCTACACCTGAAAGTTTAACATATTTACGTGATAACTGTAGATTGGTCTGTCTTATTTGTATTTGATATGTTTATCTTGAAGCAGTTAAATAGAAATCACATTATGGGGTATACAAAAAGATATGTTTTAATGGAAATCCATCCAAATAAGACATTGTAACGTTGTACACACGTTTACACACGGGACCCACACGTTGTATTCAGTCTGCGTTGCAAAGGAGACCAAAACAAAAGATTACCCCGAACTCACTTTCTCTGTATCAACGACATTTATTTCCTCATTATCTCGCCAAGCGTGACTTCTAGTTACGGCTGTGACGTCTTTCATGTGCTCTCGAACCTCATCAACGTCTCTAACGTGATCGTCTTCTCGAACGTGCATTCTCTTTTTATAGTGTCCTTTTTCATTACCGTGACGTCATTTCGCTCACGGCTCAGTATTTACATATAGTCATCCCTGCTATGTAACATCATTAATTCATTTGAAGTCAGGAGCTAGAAAGAACAAAAGATAATTATCACAAAAACAAGCGATGTTTTTTTTATTGTCTTAGTCTTGAGAAAATCAAGGCTATAGTAAGGGGGAAAACATCAACAGAAACAGAGTTACACAAGCCTCTACTTCTCGTTTTTAGCTATTAGAATAAAAACGGGTATTGTAATTTTAAAGTGTGTACGGTCTCAGAAGACAAACAAAAAATAAAAAAAATCCGACTCGGATTCTTTTTATTTTTTAATATAAGTTGTTCATTACCGGTTTACTTTCTATCCGTTTTGTCGCCAGCTTAAAACGTCTCTCATTGCCACATATGCATCCAACCTGAAACGCGTTTCTCTTTCTTCCGACCTAACGCTGGTCACAGATGGGCCATTCACGCCGACACTTTACACGTCTGTCTTTTTCGGTGTCGACATTTTTCTCTCCGACCACGAGGTGTGCATTTTTTCTTTTTTCTTTTCGCGCCAGTTTGCCTATACTTCCTAATTTGCATACGCGTTCAAACGCTGCTCCTGCTGCTAAAACAACCACTTGCATTTCATCCTTCGGCTGCTGCTGTTATTTTCCCACGCAATCAGACGCGCTCTCTTACATAATGAGATATCGAAACAGCTAATCGGTGAAGACCACTCGACTACCGATTTAAACGAGCTGGAAGAAATGAAGCAGAGAATAGATAAGGAAATTCTGAACAACACATGACATTATAAAATTTATTGAAAAGACTGAGAGATTATGCAGAATACCAGAATGCCAAAGTTTACCTATTCCTGAATTATGCATAAACCAATATATCCATTTATTTACAACAATTAAAAGATCGGCAGTTCCAAAAAAATAATAATAATAATAATAATAAATTACACGAAAACCGTACTGAGCATCATTAAAACGACTAGATTTTCCAGAAAATTTTTATGTTTATTGTTAAACAACTTCTCAATATATATCTTTTCTGTATTTTTATTATATTAAATTAAGAACCCAAAATTCAGTAATTGTAATCAAATTGTACGAATGCCTAAACTAAGGCTGATAATTACGCATGCCAGATAAGATGTTTGATGAAAAAAAATCAGCACATCGTTAACAAAATGTCGTATTATTTCGATTCTTCGGACTATTGCTCTCATCTTGAGTGTGATTTTCACATTGATTTACGACAATTAAAAATCAGTTGTTGAACGAAATCCACAAAAACTTTGCTGAACATTACAAAGAAGATTACACTTTTCAGCAGTTTAATATACTTGTTGTTGAACAACTTTTTAATATACGATAATTAGTTGAAACAGATTACCAACAGTTTTAAAGATGTGAGTAAGAAAGATAATGAACTTCACAATGAAAAATGAACGTCACAATAGAAAATGAACTTCACAATGAAAAATGAACGTCACAATAGAAAATGAACTTCACAATGAAAAATGAACGTCACGATAGAAAATGGACTTCACAGTGAAAAATGAACGTCACAATAGAAAATGGACTTCACAATGAAAAATGAACGTCACGATAGAAAATGGACTTCACAATGAAAAATGAACGTCACAATAGATAATGAACTTCACAATGAAAAATGAACGTCACAATAGATAATGAACTTCACAATGAAAAATGAACGTCACAATAGATAATGAACTTCACAATTGAAAATGAACTTTATATAAAATGTTATATTTTATTTATTTTACTTGTCTGGTGTTGCTCACAAGTCTTTTCACTTTCGTTTTTATCTCTACTTTTAAAACTACGCTAATACGACACGTCATTTTTTGTATTCTCGTTCGATAAAGTACAAATCCTTTTAGAGTGAAGCCATTTTCAATTTTGTCTTAATCCAGATTGAGGGAAGGGAACAAGGTTGTAGCACTCATTCTGGAGCCAAGCCAGGATCTCTTTGAACTTGTGGGTCGGCGCCGAGTCCTGTTGCCACACCCAGGGTCTGCCACCACACTCTACAACGCATCCAGGTACACTTTGGTGTTGACTTTCAAGCAGACGTCGACTCCAAAGACTATAAACGTAGCCGGAAACTTCGTTGAGCTTTGCCCTTAAATGTTGAACCGTCCGGATTTTAAGGGTCTTGGTAATGGTCCTGTTGCCATAACTTGGATCGATAGAGATCATGAATTCTCGCTCGTTGAACATTGTGTCACTTTCAGACATAATAGAAGGCTCCTATCGCTCTTGGGATTTGTACACAACTAGTAGATGGTCGCAACAAAAAAGAAACCCGTATTTCATCAAACGGAAATGGAATCATGTCTTTTCTAGGGCAACAATTTTATCATTCAATCCTGTATTCCATTTTTGCGGTATTCTTTTGTTTATTAAATTATTAGGAGAAATTTCAGTATTGTTAATAAAGCCTTCCTTCATGGTAAGAATAGTTTTCTAAAGAAGAACGCTATTATTTCTGTCCGGTCCGTAAACTGTTGAAGTAACTTTTTAAACTAGTTAGTATTTGCTGTACATATCTGGCGTTACCCGGGATTCTTTTTGCTTTGATTGTTTTGTTCTTTTAAACTATGCGTTTTTTTTTTGTTTTCTTTTGTTTGTTTTTTTGTTAACGAAATAACTTTAACACCGGCATTGGTAACATTCATCCGGCTTCCAGATAAACACAGAGTGAACGAATTGAAGTAAAAACAAGTATTTGGCGCACGGCATTATAGGGGATACGAATTATTTTAAAGGATATTCCCGAATAGAAACAGCTAGTCAAGTATTGGGTTGGCGAAAAAGTTCGTTTGTTTTTTAAGAAAATATTAAAACTGAGTTTATACAATTTATGATTTGTTAAATAGATTTTTAAATATAAATTTGTCTTTCAATTTACATGTATAAACCATTAGACAACTGTCGGGATCCCAAGTTTTAATCGTCCGCTGCAAAAACCACACGGACGCCGACATTAATAAAATAAGAGCTTTTTACAAAGAGAACAATAGCCTTATAAAACATATAAAACGACTCAAATATTATTTCTTTTTCTGTATAAGTTTTTTTTAAATGTCCAATCACAATAATAAAAATAATATTGTATCCTGGACAACACCGAGTAATTGCTGTCATTCAGAAATAAAAACTGGAAACTTATGGATTAAAAACATTAATAAAGCCTAGCATGTTAATTGAAAGTGTTGTGACATTTTTTATATCAATTCGATGGCGCATCTGTTGAATAAATGTTGAATCTCTTGTGAAACTTAAACAAGTCTCTGATTTTGGTGGTACATGTGATTTGCTTCTAACGAAGAGTTGGCTCACGGGAATTTAAACACATGTATTGGTAATATTAATCGAACTCCCACATAAACACATGGTAACTGTATTTAAGTAAAAATATGTATTTGCTAAACATTACTACTATGGACATAAACTATGTTACAGGAAATTCCCCAGAAACACCGGGTAGTTGTCATAGAGGAGAATTGCTTCCTTCATATTGACCAATCTCACACACATACGTTGAGTATTTGGTACATTTCCTCAATTTGTTGGCAGTACTTCTCCGCCGTAATCGTTTCGCCCAGATTCAATAAGCTGTGAGAGATGAGACAGAGCACCAAACAGTCACCATAACCTTTTTTGTGAGATTCTCCAGCATCCAATCACTGTGCTGAACGTCACCGGTTGTCGTAGAGGATTCAATTCTCATCACACGTCACGATCTGCTCAAGAAATGGATCGTTTTTGTTGCGCAGAAGGAGCGTAGAAGACACCTGAAAACGACGATTTTTTTTTATCGTTCAATTCATGCGGAACCCATTTATCTCACTTTTTTGATTTCCCTACTTGTTTTAAATGGTGAACGAGAGTTGAGTGGTCGACCTCAAGTTCAACAGCAACTTCTTGTGTGCTTTTGCAAAGATCGGCTTCAATTAAGGCTTTCAAATGTTCGTTATTAACCGCAGTTGGCAACCATTTTCATCCACCAGGCTTTCGTCACCATTGCGAAATTTTTTGAACTACCGTTGTGTCACACGTTCGTTAATGGTTCCTGGGCCAAACGCATCATTGATATCACGAGCTGTCTCTGCAGCTTTTCGGCCTAGTTTGAACTGGAACAAGAAAATCGTGTGGCTTTGAATTTTGTCTATGCTGTCAAAAAGCCTGCAAAAAATAGAAGGAAGAGATTGAGAACGGTAACAAATAACACGATTCGATAGAGCGAACAACGCACTTCAAAATGATATATAACATGGCTATATATATATATATATATATATATATATATATATATATATATATATATATATATATATCAATGAATTAATTCAGAAATCATATATAAAAGATACATACGTGAGAAAACGATATTGTTTTTGCACCAACCTAATATATACGAAATCTGGGCAAATTAAAATATCATATTTAAGCGTATTTTAAGCCCGGTCAGAGTCTGGCGCCCCCTCTCCCGCTAATATAATAATAAATACGAAATTTGCATTAATCAAAATCACATTTAAGCGTATTTTACGACCGGGCAATGCCGGGCAGCCTGCTAGTTTATCTGTACTCAAATAATTTTTTTTTGTATTGATATTCATATTAAAAACCTCTTTTTCTACTCATTTGAAAAGAAAATACAACTTTGTTATATATAGAATTGCATTCTTATACAAAAGATTCATTTTAATTAATTCCCCTATTAGTTTTTTTTTCGGTTTTCTTACAGAATAATCATCGTTACTTAACTAGTACGTGTAATACGTGCAAATATTCTACAGGATTCTTCGTCTCTAACATGATCTTATTTTTTTTTGTCTTTATTTTTCCCCTTTTTTACATAGACATAACCACTTATCAAGGGCCAAAGACCACTCGAGGATAAGTGTTAAAGAGTATACAGTAGTCAATTGGACAATATAGTAATCGTTAGTAATGGAAATTCGGCAAATTTGTTAACTTAAGTGGAACGGCTCATCAAGAACTTGTTTACGTTGGACTTGAAGACAACCATGTTGTAGTCAGCTGGAAAGCAGGCAAACGGAAGACAGTTTTGAATCCAAGTGATTTCTTAGTTAATAATAGTTTATTAATAATAAGTTAATAATTAACGAAAAAAAACCCTAAAATTGCTTTTAACACCTAAACAAATTATTCGCGTTCTTTCATGACCGCGATTTTTATAAATTGCCGAAAAAATCTATTTAAAACATGACACGATTTCTTATATTAATACTTGGACGTATTTACAGTAAGAAACGTCCATTCCTTTGCGTGATGGACATGCTATTAAACAGGTAAGCGTGACAGACCGCCAAGTCTTCTATTTATATGCATGGACGCATCTAAACGTATAAAATAATTATTATTCTGGTGATGTTTTATTGAGTGTGACACAATTTTTCATGTTTACGTGCGAAAAAAAAAAGACAACATACAAACAGTTTTTTTTTTTTTTTCCTTTTTAGAACGTAGCCAACAAGTTATTTTTTTGCTATCAGAGTCGACGATCTCAGCGTTGGGGCCAAAGACCACTCGCTCATGACCCTCGCTTCCTCTCTCTCTCTCTTTCTCTCTCTCCCTCTCTCTCTCTCTCACACTTTCTCTCGCCTTCTTCTTTTCTTTTTCTATCGCTTTATCTCTCTTTTTTCTCTTTATCTCTTTCTTCACCTCTTTCTTCACCCCCTTTCTTTCTTTCTCTCTCCATCTATCTAACTATCTATCTATTTCTTCTTCTTTTTCTTCTTCTTTTCTTTTGCTATCTCTTTATCTCTTTTTCTCTTTATCTCTTTTTCTCTTTATCTCTTTTTCTCTTTATCTCTTTCTTCACCATCTTTCTCTGTCTCTGTCTCTGTCTCTGTCTGTCTCTCTCTCTCTCTCTTACTCTCTTATTCTCTATACATCTATCTTTCTTCTTCACCTTCTTTTCTTTTTCTATCTCTTTGTCTCTCTTTTTTTTTTACACGGTGATCACCACTTATCAAGGCCCGGAAGCCACTCAGGGATAAGGGTTATTGCAAGAACATTATGTACTTTTTTCTCTTTATCTCTTTCTTCACCTCTTTCTTCACCCCTTTCTTTCTACCCCCCCCCCCCTTCTCTCTTTCTCACGCACATACACTTTCGATTTTTTTGGTCTGCTTCCGATTTGTTTCTTTTAATCGCTATCAAAGGCAAAGGTCCCATTAAGCGACGATTAAAAGCCATAAAACAAAACAACAAATAAACAACAAAAAAACAACAACAACAAAAATTTGCCTCGTAAACAGTGAGTTAAAATGGACACTCGACACGCTCGAAATATTTCCATATTGCTAAGCGGCATTAATATGTAAATTTAGTGCAGCAATTACCGATGTAGATGACTTCCGCGTTTCGACTCATATAAACAAATCATTGATTGATAAATCGAGTTTGTTTTACGACCAATCAACACTTTTTCTCTATTTATGACGAAACAAATGACCTGTTTAAAAGAATCATGATCTTGTGCCAAACTATATATCTATATACTATTAAAAGACTATTTTAGGGTTTGTCTGTTTAAAAGTAAAGTCAAAACTGTGATTATTGGCATTAGTTCGATTCTTCGGACTACTCTTTGCATCATGAGCATCATTTTTACAACATTTCGGTCGTGTGTGTGTAGAGAGAGAAAGAGAGAGAGAGAGAGAGAAATATAGAGATACACACACACACACACACACACACACATATATATATATATATATATATATATATATATATATATATATATATACTATCTGTACCCTGCCACGCGTTGCTGTGGCTCAAATTGGCGCAATGGAAAAAGTTCCAAAATGAGAAAAAGCATGTTTCTTATAGGTTTAAATTTCCATTTTGCATGGGTACACAGTTTTTGTTGTTCCATTTTCTTAGCTGATATAGAGATTTTCCGGTTTGGTGACTCTTGAATATGTAACATAAATTGTCCATGTGAAAAAAACAGTCAGTGTGTAACTGTAAGGCCCACAATTGTAAAGATTGTTCCCTGTGCTTTGTTGATGGTTATTGCAAATGACAATAAAATTGGAAAGTGCAATTTGCTTAAGTGTAATGATGTATCCGGTGGAATCATAGGAATGCATGGAATGAAGATATATTGATCTGTGAAAGGTCCTGTTAAGATTGTTGTTTCTATGATATTGTTTGTTAATTTTTTTTTTACTGCAAGCGATGTGCCATTGCAAAGCTTGGATTGGTTTATATTTCACAACATGATAATTAGTACACCAAATTTCAGTTGTAATACATGCGGTGGCATCCCTGGCAAATATAACTGTTGGATAATTAACCACTTTATCTGCTTTCACAACAGTGTCGATGGATTTGTATTTGACTACCTCACTTGGAATTTTACATTTAATTATAGCGTTAAGTTCATGGGCATCTTTGTATTGACCTGCAAGAATAGCTCATTCACTCAGTCAAATGGAATTCTTATAATTTGAATATCTGCAAAATTCTTTAAACTAACTATTCTTTTGATGAAATAAAATTACAGAAATTACAGAAGTTAAAAGTCAAAGAATTTTACCCTTAACTCTGATCAGCTGGCACTTTTTCGTACCCGATTTCCCACAAGTGATGCAAAAGTTTTTGTGTGGATCGAACTGTCTGCAACTGTACATGCATATTTTGAGTTAAGTTTAATGTCTTCACATGGAACAAAAAAGTAGAGTATTTGAGGCAAGCATTTATTTCATCTGCTGGTGTTGATTGAAGAATAACAGGTAACATTTGTCTGAAATCTCCTGCAAGCAATATTACTGCATTCCCAAATGGTCTGAAATTGCCACGCAAATCTTGCAAGGATCGACCAAGAGCCTCAAGTGATTTTTTGCGTACCATTGTGCATTCATCCTAAACAATAAGTTTGCATTTTTGCAATATTTTTCCCCATATTGGATGTTTTGGAGATGTCGAACATGAGATTTTTGAAAAATTGAATGTTTTAAAGTAGAATAAATAATTCTTCTACTTGGCAACAAGGTCGCAGGTATTCCTCAAGCAGCAAGGGCTAAGTCTATGTCATTTTGTTACCAAATGGCTGCCAAAATCAATTTAATTAGAAAGGTATTACCAGTTACCTCTGGTGCTGTTCAAGGTAGCAGTAATTTCCAAATAACTTCTATTCTCACAGTCAGTAAATTAGGTGACTAAAATAGGATTAATCCATGTTTTGACAATGCCTTATTCACTGTAATTAATTTAGGAGACTAAAATAGGATGAGGCTTAGAGATGGACAGATAGAGAGGAAGATATATAGATAAAAAAGAGACAGTGAGCGGAAAATAGAGAAAGAGGAGATAGAGAGATAAAGGGATTGATAGATAAACAGAGAGAGGGGGAGAGTTATAAACAGAGAGGGATGAAACAGAGGAAAGGAGAGAGATAGAGGGAGTTAGAGAGAAAGGGGCTCAAAGAGAGATGGAGAGGGTAATATAGAGAGAACGATAGATTGAGAGGGAAAGGGAGAGATGGACAGAGAGAGATATTGAGAGATGGGGACAGAAACAGAAGGTGAACTTCACCGTTTTTTTCCTCGTTCAGTAGAGAAGAAATCTTTCGAGACTGAGGCAATTTTAATGTTTTGTTATCATCCAGAGTACCCCTTTTTTTGGGGGGGGCTAGATTTTCCTCGCATTAGAAACCGACCGGGTTATCTGTACTTTCACTTAACAAATTAATAAAAGAAAAACATATTGTAAAATTTGAATTTAACAGGAAAATACTATTTTAAAAAATAGCACGGTAACATAAGTGCCACTTTAGGTACCCCTTGGGCGTTGAGTTCCATGGCGACCAGCATAATTATTTAATGGTCGCTCCCTTAGCCCCCCCAAGTCAAGGCTAATGCATGCGCACGTAACATTTATTTTTATTTACTGACATTGGCTTAGTAACTAAACGATTTATTGATAATTTCGTAACCCTTAAACGCATGCCAGAAGATTTAAATTGGTTCATTATTGTTGTAATGAAAAAAAAAAATTTCATTCAACACAAAACCAAAAACACATATTAATGATGAATGATTTATTATTCTATTCATTGAAATTTACTAATTTTTAAATAAAAAAGTAAAAAAAAATTAATAAAAAAATAGTTGCTTATGTGCGCATAAACAACTTTTTTTTTTTTTAGATTAGGTCCACCTTATAATAACCCCTCCCCAACCTCCTAACTTAAGAACAGCTTCCGGAATAAACACCACTTTTGGAGGGGGGGGGCTATTTGCAAAATTTAACTGATATTTGTTGTCAGCATACCAACCCGAAAATACTATTAAAAAAAAAGGAGGGGTTCAGTGCCCGTGGCAGAGAAGTAGATTTATTTATCAATAAAAGTTGCGGAGGAGTAAATTTATTTTTCAATAAAAGTCGTCATTTAAAAAAAGAAAATTGTGGGGGTGGACCTAAATGTTTTGTTTTCGCACTATTCAACAATTTGTTCATCCGCGCATGTAAACTAAAAAATATTTGTAAAAGTGAGAAGTTATTAGTAAATGATTTAGTTTTTTTTTTAAATTTATTTATTTTTTTTTTTTTTACATTAGGTCCACCTTCACAAATATTAAGAACGGCTTTCAGAATAAACACCCCCAACCTCTCCATGTTAACAACGGATTTCGGAATAAACACCATTGGGGGGGGGGGGTATTTAAAAAAAAAAGTCGATAAAAGTCGTCATTTAAAAAGAAATTTAAAATCAAATGTTTGTAAAAGTGAGAAATTATTAATAAATGTTTAGTAACATTTTTCGGTGCTAATGCAGAGAGTGACCCGCGCTATTTTTTAAATCGTGTTTTTTTTTAATCAATTGCAAGGTTAAAGTACAGAATAGGTACAAAACACCCTCCCCTCCCCATGTTAAGAATGGCTTTTTAAATAATAACGTTATTATTTCAGCATGGATCACTCTCTGCATGAGTACCCATTTTTCTTTTAATATTCATAAAAAGTAAAACTTTTTTCAAAATAAATAAATAAATAAATGTTTGTAAATGTGACAAATAATCGTTAAGTTACGGCAACGTCAGTAAATAAAATATGTTACGTGCGGGGTGAGGTGGGAGACTAAGGGAGCGACTATTATTTTTTTCTACTGGTCGCCATGACACTCAACGCCCAAGGAGTACCAAAATGTAATTTTTTTGTCAAATAAATAAATTTCAAGCAATTTTTGCAATAAATAATAGATAGCAACTTCGTTAATTTTACGACTCGCCCCAGCATATTATAAACACCCTAACTTCCCCATGTTAAGAACGGCTTTCGAGGTTTATGGAAGGGCGTTTTTTTTTTGTTTGTTTTTTAACATGGGGGGGGGAGGGTGTTTATAATACGTTCAGGCATGTCGTAAAAATGAAACAGTTTAGAAAAAGTTAAAACACATTTTTATGTAAACAATGCCGTGAAAATAAACTAAACAATTAAAACGTAATGTTTCATGAGTGAAAAGCCTTAACATAAATAAAATTTAAAAAATTGGTAAGTACATAAATGAATTTAAATTTTTAAAAGATGGGATTATTATTTTGTGTGTGTGGGGGGTGCTAATGCAGAGAGTGATCCGCGCTAGTTTTTAAAAATCGGTTTCCACGTTTAATTAAAGTGTTATGATATGTTTTTATTCAATTGTAAGGTTAAAGTACAGAATAGGTACAAAGCCCCCTCCCTTCCCCATGTTAAGAATGGCTTTTTAAATAATAACATTATTATTTCAGCACGGATCACTCTCTGCATGAGTAAATTTTTTTTTTTTTTTTTTTTACTTATCGAGTTAACAGAAAATGAAATCTTTCGTCAATTCGTGGCTGTGAAATGAATCGAACCGGCAGTTCAGTTTTACAACAGAACAGATTCGCAGTAACGGTTAAAAAATATATACTTATTTTATTAAATATTTTAATAATTCGCGAGGTAAATTTATTTCAATAACATAAAAACATACCTCGACTCTAAAGATGGGTTGTCTGAAAATTTCAAATAAATTGGTAACGTAGAAATAGGGTTTTATTCGTTTAGAACGAACCAACATTTACATTTATATATATATATATATATATATATATATATATATATATACATATACATATACATATATATATATATAGAGAGAGAGAGAGATAGATAGATAGATAGATAGATAGATAGATAGATAGATAGATAGATAGATAGATAGATAGATAGATAGCCAAAATTTAACTTATTAAAATCCGGTAATGTTCAAATACTAATTATATGCATTTTCGAGTTTGACAAAATAATTTCCGAGTTTGACAAAAATATTTCCGAGTTTGAGAGAAAGATTTCCGACTTTGACAAAAATATTTACGACTCTGACAAAAGACTTTCGAGTTTAACAAAAATATTTCCGAGTTTGACAAAAATATTTCCGAGTTTGACAAAAAATATTTCCGAATTTGACAAAAATATTTCCAAGTTTGACAGAAAGATTTCCGACTTTGAAAAAAACATTTCCGACTTTGACCAAAAGAATTCGGAGTTTAACAAAATAATTTCCGAGTTTAACAAAATGATTTCCGAGTTTAACAAAATAATTTCCGAGTTTAACAAAATAATTTCCGAGTTTAACAAAATAATTTCCGAGTTTAACAAAATAATTTCCGAATTGACAGAAAGATTTCCGAGTTTGACAAAAAGATTTTTGAATTGACAGAAAGATTTACACGTTTGGCAAAAATATTTGGGAGTTTGACAGAAAGATTTCCGAGTTTGATAAGAAAGACATGAAGAAGATCGGAGTTTACATCGGCAGAAACGTTGTTGGAATAAGACTCAAGATGAGAACAGTAGTCCACAGGATCTAAATAATACGAATTATCATTCCTCATCTCAAAAATAAATTGCCACGGTATTTTGATTAGTATATTTCATTTGGATAAAAAAACACAACATTATAATTGGGTCATAATAATAAATAATCTATCTTCATTAAAAAATTAGAATCATAATGATGTGGTCTAGTTCAATGCTATACATCTTTGATACGTTATTTGAATCAATTCAAGCCAGCCAGGTGATTTAGCCAGCGAGCTATCGGCTTGATGTTGACCGATCTGTAGAAAGATATGTCACAGTCGACTACGATTGCAGATTAATGACCGAGAAAAATAAGTGAGACACATGTGTATAGACGTGCAAGTGCTGAAACATTAATGTTTAATTCAATGGCTACTCGAATGTTCAACGGGCGACGCGAGCAGCTTTAAACGAACTCAGCGAAACCAAGTGTTTTTTTTTTTTTTACTTCTTATTCTTTTAGTACTAAAACTCATCGGATTTTTCAGTCGATGAGCGATCATTGCGATTTACTTTGTAGATCATTAGAAATGCAGACAACCATAGATTTAGATATTTTATATCGAAGCAAAGATTTGTGTTCATTTGTAGTTCGGTGATTGTCCTAATAGATTCGCTAGCAGACTATGGAATTCATTATGATGAGTACAAATCATTGCGTGGTAATTCAAGCACTTGTTAAACATTGGTCGAATAGACACGCTGTTACATAATGGATGGCCCTATACCAGATAGCGATACATCAATTTTACAAGTTCATTCCCGAGTTCGACATACAGATTCCCAAGTTTGATAAAATACACTTGAAGAAAATTAAAAGTTATAGCAGCCGAAACGTTGGAAGAATAACATCCAAGATAAGAAGCACAACATCCGGCATGCCGTATTTTTAATGGCGTATTTTTAATAGCGTATTTTTAATGCCATATTTTTAATGGCGTATTTTTAATGCCGTATTTTTAATGGCATATTATTAATGGCGTATTATTAATGCCGTATTTTTAATGCCGTATTTTTAATGTCGTATTTTTAATGTCATATTTTTAATGCCGTGTTTTTAATGTGGCATTCTAACGCCGTATTTTTAATGTCGTATGTTTAGTGTCGTATTTTTAATGCCGTATTTTTAATGCCACGTTCATAAATTTTGGTAAGTTTTAAACTAATAAAATTTTTTAAAGTTTTAAATGACTTAAATTATTTTCAAATTTGTACAGTTTGTTAATCTGGTGGCGCAAGGCTTGGGGAATATGGTGAGTGATACATAATTTCCCAGGTGTATTGTCTTAGAAGATATTTGGTCTTTCGTGCAAAGTGACGTCTAACATTATCACTGTAAAAAACGAAAGCGATCGTGCGCAACAATCTTGGAAAATTTTTGTCAATTCATGAAAATGCATGAATTGTGTTACTACCGTTTGATATTAACTTGATTGCAATACTTAACAAAGATTAACTTGATTGTAATACTTAACAAAGATTAACTTGATTGCAATACTTAACAAAGTATCCTAAGTAATCCTTGCATGCAAATCGTCAACTTTCAATACAGTCACTGATTTACAAATCTTTCCTCGTGGCGAAAACTGAAAGAGAAGTGAGAAAAGGGATACAAAAGTTGATATATATTAACAATTGCTCAAAGGAAGCAAGCATTCCGAAGACCTAATCAGACTTAGTCCATTACAAATAGCTGGAAAGCTAGAACTAAATGCACGAATTAAATAGCCACAGGCAAGAGAAAGCACAGCGAAATCACCCAAAACGCATTGAATCGCAGAAATTTGGAACTCGCGATTTTGTGAAAATTTATAACAGTGTAATAAATAAAGAGCAATTAAAAATTCCTCCGCTATCCAACAACGAGGTTGTTTGCACGGCAACCGAGAAAACTAGCGTGTTTGTACGACTGTTTGCCTCCAACTCCACATTAGACTCAACAAATTACTTTCTCCCAAGTTTCCCTTTGCGAACAGAAGCTACATTTTATGATCTGAAAATCACCTAGACGTGTTGGTCTGATATCATCCCTCCTATATTATTTGCTGAGATTGCTCCAGGATCGTTGCGAAATCCTGCTTTCCTGTCTGCTGGGAAATTGCTTCTGTTGTACCAGTTTTTAGGAATTCTGGTGACAGAATTGCCCAACTCAATTTTTTTTTTACACCTCTATCTTACAGAAGAGATGTTACGAGTTTGTCTCTAATGCGTCGTTATTTTCATGGAAAGTGTTCGACTGAGCTTCAATCTATGGTCCCCCCTCGCCAAACTTTCACAAGAAACACTCGTCTAGCTGAAAACACTCAAACAATCAAACATTAGTTCTCCAACTCATAGATGCTACCTTTCTTTCCGATTGACAGTATGGATGTAGACACGTCCTTTCTACTGCAGATAGCTTAACTGCAATCTCTAAACGTGTATACTTTGCATTGAATAAGGCAGGGAAATTTATGCCTACATGTATCTAAGTCTTTGGCAGGGTCTGGCACAATGATCTTCTCATAAAAATTAAGATGTTTTATAACTATTGTGTACTTTCAGCTAACTATTTAATAAAGAAGGGATACTGTAAAACATGAATTTAACTTATAATACTATTATTAATAAATAGCACGTTATTTTCTTTGCATAAGCACTATTAGCTTTTGAACATGGTTTTAGTCAATAAAAGGTTTAAGAGCAATGTCGAAATTCATATCACGAGATAATTTACGTGCTTGAAATACAAATTTGGTGTAAATAAGCTTTATTAAAAAGAAAACAGATCTTATATCCCAGTTCATCTATTTTACTTCAGATCTCATTCCATGTTTAAAACTCTCTCGTGAATGTAATATATATATATATATATATATATATATATATATATATATATATATATATATATATAGTAATTTATAAAATATATATGGCGACTAAGCCACACTGAATATTCTGCGTTTCATCCACTGTAGGATTCGTCAGGCTTATGCATAAGCCTGACGAATCCTACAGTGGATGAAACGCAGAATATTCAGTGTAGCTTAGTCGCCATATATATTTTATAAATTACTAACTAGCTCTACCTACGTATTGAGCACTTTTGAAGTAAATACTTAAAGTTTACGCATAAATCTATACTTTCGTATATTAAATTTATGTGAGTAAATGAAGTAGTTATATATATATATATATATATATATATATATATATATATATATATATATATATATCCACATACAGTATTGTTACGCTGTATCACAGCTTATCAGCTAGCCAGGGATTGAACCTACAACCACCTTTAAATGTCCATTTAAATAGACATTCGCCCACTGCTTTTACAGGGCTCGAGCTGCTTGTTTATTTACAAACCAAAAAAAAAGTGAGTCTCGAATTAATGCCAGTTAAGCAGCGGATGAGATAATATATATATATATATATATATATATATATATATATATATATATATATATATATATATATATATATATATATAGGCAGTTTTTGTTCATTTACAATTGAGCTTTAGCTACAAAGTGTTTTAGGTGACCCACGAGGTACAACTTCGTGTTGCGCACACTTCAACTTTCACTATTCGCTGTAGCCACATGACATGTAGGTTCACGAAGGCATTTTGCAGTAGCTTTCCGTAGCTTTTACAGGGGAGTTTATTCGGGATGCATCTCTCCCAGAGAATTACTGGGAATACATATACATTAGAATGTTGTTTCATTTGTGATTGGCAAGTCAGCAAAATTGTGTATTTGTTGCATTTTCCGTCATTTACCAATCGAATGCTCAGCTAAAAACACGAGAAAATTTTTTCTTTAACTACTCACATGCAATCAACTAACTCTATTAATTTTTCTCGCTAAGAAAATTTTCCACGCGTTATTCATCTTAACTGAATTTAAATATTTTCGCATGTTTTTGTATTAAACTTTAATATTATTTTATTATTATATACTGTTTTATATTTTTGTCAATATAGTATCTTATTTTATTTTTTGTTTGAATAAATGTTTTTGATATACCATCTTATTTTATTTTATTTTTTTAATTTAATATACCATTCTATTTTATTTTACATTTAATTAAATTATTTAATATACCATCTTATTTCATTTTATATTCTTATTTAATATACCATTCCATTTTATTTTATATTTTATCAAATTATTTAATATACCATCTTATTTAATGTTATATTTTTATTTGATATACCATTCTATTCTATTTTATATTTTTATTAAATTATTTCATATACCATCTTATTTTATTTTATATTTTATTAAATTATTTAATATACAATCTTATTTTATTTGATATTTTTATTTAATATGCCATTCAATTAAATATTTTTATTAAATTATTTTATATACCATCTTATTTAATGTTATATTTTTAATTATTTATTTAATATACCATCTTATTATTCTTTATATTTTTATCAAATAATTTAATCTAACATCTTATTTTATTATATATTCTTTATTAAATTATTTAATACACCATAAAACAAAAATATAAAATAAAATAAGATTAATATATTAAAAAGATTGTATATAAAAACATGTAATAAAATATACAAAATAAAACAGGATGGTATATTAAATAAGTAATTAAAAAATATAAAATAAAATAGTATATTTAATAATTTAATAAAAATATCAAATAGGATGGTATAAATAATAATTTAATAAAAAATATAAAATAAAATAAGATGGTATATTAAATAATGTAATAAAAATATTAAATAAAAAGATGTAATATTAAATAATTTTATAAAAATATTAAATACAATAAGATGGTATATCAAAACATTTAATAAAAAATGGATAAAATAAGCTAGTATATTAATTAATTTAATGAAACAAAAAAATTAATTTAAGAAAAAATATTAAATAAGATGGTATATGAAATAATTTAATAAAATATATCAAATAAAAAAGGATGGTATATTAAATAATTTAATAAATAATATAAAATAAAAAACGATGGTATAATAAAAAATGAAATAAAAATATGAAATAATATAAGATGACATATTAAATAATTAAATATATATATATTAAAATAAAATGATATATTAAATAATTTTATAAAAAATATAAAATAAGATGGTATAAGTAATAATTTTATAAAAATATAAAATTAAATAAGATGGTATACTAAATAATTTTACGAAATATGTAAAATAAAATATCATGGTTTAATAAATAATTTAATAATATATATATATATATATATATATATATATATATATATATATATATATATATATATATATATATATAAGATAATATATTAACTAATTTAATAAAATATATAAAATATAATAAGATTGTATATTACATAATTTAATATAAAATAGAAAATAAAATAAGATGGTATATTAAATCATTTAATAAAAAATATAAAATAAAATAAGGTGGTATATTAAATAGTTAAAAAATATAAATAAAAATAAGATGGTATATTGAGAAATCTAATAAAAAATATAAAATAAAATAAGATGGTATATTAAATAATTTTTTAAAAATATATTAGATATAATAAAAGGCTATGGTTAAATAATTAATAAAATTATAAAATTAACTAACACGGCATATAAAATAATTTAATAAAAAATATAAAATAAACGAAGATTGTATATTAAATAATTTAATAAAACTATTTTAAAAAATACGATGGTATATTAAATAATTTAATAAAAATTGTAAAGTAAACTAAGGTTGCATATTACATAATTTAATAAAAAAATATAAAATAAAATATGATGTTATATTAAATGATTTAATAAAAAATATGAAATGATATAAGATTGTATATTAAATAATTAAATAAAACATAGAAAATAAAATCAGATTGTACATTTAATAATTATTATTAAATTATTAAATATACCATCATATTTTATATTTTTTATTAAATTATGTAATATACCATCTTATTTTATTTTATATTTCTGTTAAATTATTTAATATACCATCTTATTATATTTTACATTTTTTATTAAATTATTAAATGTACAATCTTATTTTATTTTGTATGTTTTATTTAATTATTTGATATACCATCTTATATTATTTCATATTTTTTAAATAAATTAGTTAGTATACCATCGTATTTTATTTTATATTTTTAAATAAATTATTTAATATACTATCTTGTTTTATAGTTTTTATTAAATTATGTAATATAACCTCTTCTTTTATATTTTTATCAATTATTTAATATATGATCTTATTTAATATTTTTTATTAAATTATTTTATATACTTTCTTTTTCTGTATATTTTATTAAATTATTTAATATACTATCTTATTGTATATATTTTATTAAATAAATTAATGCACCATTTTATTTTATATTTTCATGAAATTATTTTATATGCCCTCTTATTTTATTTTATATTTTTATTAAATTATTGTATATAAAATATTATTTAATTTTATATGTTTTTTAATTAATATGCCATGAAATTTTATTTTATTTTTTATTAAACTATTTAATATACAATTTTATTTTATATTTTTTATTAAATTATTTAATATACCATCTTATATTATTGTATATTTTTTTAAAAAATTATGTTATATACCTTCTTATTTAAGTTTATATTTTTATTAAATTATTTAATACACTATCATATTTCATTTTTTATTAAATTAGTTAATTTACCAAGTTATTTTATTATTTATATTTACTCAATTATTTAATATACCGTCTTATTTTATTTGATATTTTTTATTAAATTATGTAATATACTATCTTATTGGATTTCATATTTTTGTTTTATTATTTTTTTAATATATTATCGTATTTTGTTTTTTTTATATACCATCATATTTTATTTTTTATTTGTTATTAAATTATATAATATACCATCTTATATTTTTATATTTTTATTAAATTATTTAATATACCATCTTATTTTATTTTATATTTTTGTATTAAATTATGTAATATACAATCTTATTTCATTTTATTTTTCATTAATTTATTACTTTTACCATCTTATTTTATATTTGTTATAAACAATTTAATATACGACATTACTTTTGTATTATTTTTTAATTATCTAATATACCATCTTATTATATATTATATTTTTTATGAAATTATTTAATGAACCATCTTATGTATTTTATATTTTTATTATATAATTCAACATACAATCCCATTTTTTATTTTTTTATTATATTATTTAATATACCATCTTATTATATTTCATATTTTTATTAAATAATTTAATATATCATCTTTTTTATTTCATATTTTTATTAAATTATCTAATATACAATTACATTTTATTTTATATTTTGCATTAATAATTTAATATACCATCTTATTTTAGTTTTTTTCTTTTATTAAATTATTTAATAGACTTTTTTATTTTATAATTTTTTTAAATTATATAATATACCATCTTGTTTATTGTATATTTTTATTAAATTGTTTAATACACCATATTATTTTATTTTTTAATTAGTTAATATGCCATCTTATTTCATTTAATATTTTGATTTAGTTATTTTAAATATCATCTTTTTTATTTTATATTTTGTATTAAATTATTTAATATACCCTCTTATTTTATTTTATATTTTTTATTTATTTATTTAATATAGCATCTTATTTTATTCTATATTTTTATTAAATTATTTAATATACCATTGTATTTATTTTATATTTTTTATTAAAATATTGAATATACAATCTTGTTTTTTTATATTTTTTATTAAAATATTTAATATACCATCTTATGTAAATTATTTTATTTAATTATTTAATGTACGATCTTATTTTTTCATATTTATTATTAAACTATTTAATATACCATCTTATTTTATTCTATATTTTTATTAAATTATTTAATATACAATTTTATTTTATTTTATATTTTTATTAAATAATTAAAGATACCATATAGTTTTATTTTATATTTATTATAAAATTATTTAATATGCTACCTCATTTTATTTTATGTTTTTATTAAAGTATTTAATATACCATCCTGTTTTATTTTGTGTTTTTATTAAATCATTTACATACCATCGTTTTTTATTTTATAGTTTTTATAAATTATTTAATATAACATCTTATTTTTATTTGATGTTTTAATTAACTCAGTTAATATAATATCTTATTTTATTTCATATTTTTAATAAATTATTTAATATTCAATCTTATTTTATTTATATTATTTCTAAAATTATTTAATATACCATCTAATTTTATTTTATTTTTCATTAAATTATTTAATATACCATCTTATTTTTTATTTTTTTATAAAATAAATTTATATACCATCTTATTTTATTTTATATTTTTATTAAATTATTTAATATACTATTTTATTTAATTTAATATTTTTGTTTTATTAAATTTTTAATATATCATCGTATTTGTTTTTTAATATACCATCTTATTTTATTTTTTATTAAATTATTTAATTTACAAATAATTTTATTATTTATTTTAATCAATTATTTTATATACAATCTCATTTTATTTTATATTTTTATTAAATTATTAAATATACCAGCTCATTTTATTTTATATTTTTATTGAGTTAATTAATATACCAATCTTATTTTATTTTATATTTTTTATTAGATTATTTAATATACTATCTTATTGGATTTTATATTTTTGTTTTATTTATTTTTAATATATTATCGTATTTTATTTTTTATATACCATCTTATTTTATTTTTTATTTGTTATTAAATTATATAATATACCATTTTTTAAAAATATTTTTATTAATTGATTTAATATACCATCTTATTTTATTTTATATTTTTATTTCATCAAATTTTTTATGTACGATCTTATTTTATTGTTTATTTTGTTTATTAATTTTTATATATAATCTTATTTTAGTTTTTGTTATTTTAAATAGTTTTATTATATCATCTTATTTTATTTTATATAGTTTATTAAATTTTCAATATACCGTTTTATTTTATTTAATTTCTTGTTTTATTAAACTTTTTAATATTTCATCTTATTTCATTTTACTTTATTCTTACTTTTTCAAGTCCTATTCTATTAGCCATATTATTTGCTATATTTTTATTAATTTTTCATTTTCGTTTACTTTTTCGAAGGATTAGTTGATCGTTTAAACTAGTTAATTAAGTATTTTAACATCATCAATATTTTCATGGCAGGTGTTCGTCTGAACTCCAATCCCTGGTCCCCCCCTCGCCAATCTTTCACAAAAAACACCCGTCTAGCTGAATCCACTGTGAAAAATTTCCCCCACTCTATATCTGTGCCTAAATCAAAACGCGGATTTCATGAGCAAAGCTTCTTTCTTAGAACTGCACGCCTGTGGAACTCTGTTCCGTCTGCCTGCTTCCCTCCGGACTACAACTTGGATGTCTTCAAGTCCAATGTTAACAAATTCCTAATGAACCGCCCCCCTAATTAAACACTTCATAAAATCTCCTCACTAACGTGATATACTTACAATAACCCTTATCCCTGAGTGGCTCTCGGGCCTTGATAAGTGGTGATCACTGTGTAAAAAAAAAAAAAAAAATTAGAAGATGAATTTTATATGCATATTTTTCTCATTATTTTTATACTTAATTTTCGAATCCCCACATAATTTCAAGGGGAACCTTTTATTTAATCCATGGGTTTATCTTGCTCTAATTTTGTCATCCATGATGTGACAGATTCCCAAGTCCGATCGACAGAATCTCGTACTCAGCAAGATGCATCTGAATAAGATTGGAGTTTACATACGTCGTCACTTTGTGAGAATAATATTAATGATGAGAACAACCAAGTTCAAATAATCCAAATGATACGAACGCCATGACAATTGTGGTTTTTGCTTGGAATAAACACACGACTAATGCAACAGATTCAGTTGATAAAAATCTTGAAATAAAATCATGGACCCGATGTTGCCCGGGATTCAATGATAATCGACGAATGTTTCACAATTCCATTGTTTTAGTGTCATTGAAATCGGCGAAATCAGCCACTTTTCAATTAAATCGATTGATTGCCTGCTCTAGTTAAGAACCCATCGCAATGCATCAGGAGTAAACTGACATCACCCTCGCAGTGACTTAGTTCGCAATACATTGTAGTCTATATTGCACTGTAGAGAACTTATAGTTGATTTTATAAATTATATTTTATATCTAATTGCTTGAATTAATGTTTAAAATGCAATAGTTAAGTATCATGACTCAATTGTGCTCTAAATAGAAACATTCATTTCGAGCGCGCCTTTGTCATATCAAAGAACCTACTATTGAATTTATATGTCCAGCCTTTCGGTTGGTGTGGTAATAAAACTTCTCAGATAAACTTGTGCCGTTAGGCTGTGTAAAGTGTTAACTTGGTTTAAAATCGAGACATTTCATATCAACGTCGTCCCTTTTTTTGCGAATGGAATACACGACATTGGTTTCATATGAAACGAGTGAATTATTAAGATGACGGTGATTATGTGGTTCATAACACAAACTGACAACCTGATTATGACAAGTTCGAATTCAGTTCGTTTCACAGAAACATTTTGATTTAGTGATGTTAGCAACCTTCACTTTGTCACTCCCGTAAGTACTAAATGTGTTTCTAGAAAATATTCTGACTAGAGAAATCTTGGCGAAACGAATGCCAACAATTGAATCATCTGATTCAAGACGAATGATGTGAATCTAAAATAATTTAATTTATTCTGCTTTCCTCTTGTCATTAATATTAAGTTTATTTTCATTATGGAACCGCATTTAAAACTCGACCGTCTGGGCCTCGATATATCGGACGTGTCAGGTAATGTCACCGGAAAAAGTTTCTGGAGGAGTCTTCACAGAGCTACAGATATCTTGAAAGCCGTATTTTGGAACGTTCTGAAATATTTATTCATCTCCTCGATCATTTTGCAACGCCAAGTTATCTAGATTGATTTCGATATGAGAGATACGAAACTACCATGGACATGTTTGTCAAGAAAACGAATACGATTTACTGGTGCGTGTATATCTCTATCTCTAGTTGCTACGTCAACAAGCATAAGAATGGCGTTAGATTTACCTTAACAGTTTTATGGAAATCGCTCCAGACAAGCCGTGAAGCCACTTGATGTAAGCAACTAACAAAAACAAACGATGATTATCGCAAAGACAGGAGATGCCTATTGATTTTAGTTTTGAAAAGACAAAGCTTATAGGTAAGAGAAAAACAATCAACAGGAAAAGAGTTCTGCAGTTTGGAAAAAAGGTACTGGAATAAGAAGCTGTGTTATAATAAGATATCAAAATAGCAATTTGATAAAGGCCACCGGGTCAATGAGTCAAAGCAAGAAATAGATCAGACAACTATGAATAGCACATACCATAAAAGTATTTATATATACAAAAAGACGGATACTAACAACTGCACGTCTGTTAGAGAGAGATTACTGAGAAGAATAAATGTTTGAGCCAATCAAATTGCAGATAGGTATCTCAAGTGGAGCAGATTCACCAGCCCAAATATGATAGCAGTACTTTATCCATACAGAAAATATGCTCAGGTGTGAGAAAGTTTCAAGAGTGATAGGGATGATCTAATTTGCAAGAAGCCGAAGTAGAAATGGATTTCATATATGAACTCCAAGAATCTGATTTGATGAGAAAAAAAAAAACAAGAATTTCCTACGAAATAAAACAATGAAAAATCTAAACTTATCAACATCCTATCAGCAAGCTCTATGGCGCATAAGTGACGACTTGAAATTTTGAGAGATGTTATTTTTGTTCCATATTTTTAGGTTCAGTATACTTCTATTGTTTAAGCTATTCCCTTCGAATGGTCACGTTAATACATAATTTACGACCGAATTTCCGGCAACTTCGCGTCAGCATCTTCCGCCATGTTACGTAAATAACCGAAAGATGCCAGAGTGATTAGCCAATCAGCTATCAGAAGAAATTTTCAGTGAAAGCATAGAAATTCATTAAAGCGATCAAATCTGAAGTGACTTTCAACATGAAATTCCCCCCTTCTCCTCGTGTTATGAATGGCTTTCTAAATAGAAAGCCATTCTAAACACGGAGAAGACGGGAATGCCACGTTTTTCATTAATCATCTGGCAGTTTTGCTTCGACATCTTCCGGCTGCTTAAGTAAACTGCCGGAAAACGCTGACACGATGTAACCGGAGATTAAGTCAAAACTGGATAAATACCGAATGATTTATATAATCGTTGGAAATAAACCTTGTCTTCCGGCATTAAACAGTCCTTAAAATGTGTGATACAATATAAAGGAGATAAACTATTAAACCCTTTCTTTTTGTTTTTGTTTTTAATGCAACGAAACTTTGCAACAAACCAAATCATTCTTACTCTGTTTTGCCGCACAAATCCTTGCAACGAACATCGCCATTCTCCCTCTTTTCTTGTCATCAATTATGATTACGAGCAAAAACCAGGCTCATATTTAATGAGAAATGTCTCCTGCAATTTAAGCCGCTTGATAGGAACGAAAAAGATATAGAATTTATTTTCCATCGTGCCCTGTGGCTCGAATCTTGTCAGCGGGAATCTGACACGGAGGCATGCAAGAAATGTGGTTCCAAAGAGGTTTGAGCCGATATTAAGGCAAAAATAAATATGAATTATTTATTTACAAAGATATCGCGAATAAGCAGTCATTTCACAAAGAAAGCAACCTGACTTTATTACTTTTTCATCTATCTATCTATCTATCTATCTATCTATCTATCTATCTCTTGCTATATATCTCTACAATTATATAAATGCTACTTTGTCTGTGTGTGTGAATTCGTTCCTTATAGACTCCGAAACGACTGGACATTTTCTTTAAAATCTACAGAACTTTAGTGTATAAGTCTAGGAATGATCTTACTTAAGTTTTGTCTCAGAATATCCCTGATAATTACCGATAATCGATAATCGAAACCATTATTTTAATTTTGCTCTCATTCGTCGGTAAAGCCATTTTTTTATTGCCGTGGATTAGCAACAATGATAGAACAACGGGCCGTGAAAATTCTACTGTAGGTAAGTAAATAGCGTGTTTCTTTTGTTGTTTCCTTTTATTTGTTTGCTTTTTGGACATGGTGTGGTCTATAGGTTCAAACTCTGCACGTAAATTTCTTTTTTTTTTCAATAACTGCAAAGAATTTTATAAGACTTTGAAAATTTACCTTCATTTTTTATTTTATTATTATTTATTTATTTATTTATTTGCATGACGTGGTCTCTAGGTTAAAAGCCCGCAAGGAAATTTCTGAATGTTTTATTTCGTTAACTGGAAAGAAGTTTATACAAAATAATTTTATAGAAGAAACAGTACGTTCTCTCGAGTGCAATGTAGAATAACATAGATTTTGGAACAAGTTACTGCATTGAGGCATGTGAAGCTTCCTCCCAGGCGATTTCACGGATTTCGATGACAATAAAAATATAGGAGAGTGAAATATTCGTTCATCATCATTCAATCCCAGGCAACGACGGTTCTCTGTGCTAATGCATATATATATATATATATATATATATATATATATATATATATATATATATATATATATATATTCTACAATTAATCTGTTTTAATTTCTATCTCACATTTTTCAACTCTATCTTTCTTAAAATTGAATAACTTACAATATTTATTGATCAATTAAAAATCAAGCAAGATATTATAATAAAAAAGCATTTTTGTATATAATAATTCCTAATTTGGATTCTTCAGACTACTGTTCTAATCTAAAGTTTCATTTTCGGTCAATGTCATCTCCACCATTCGTCATGTGTGTCTTATTACATTTTTTTTGTTACATTTTCACCCCAAACAAGACAAATTGCCACTTTGATGTAGGGGGCTACTATCAGGGGCAAAAACTACTGGGGTACTATGTAGGGATTTGGGCAGCAAGATGTCGGTTGATGTCGATGGGACAGAGGCTGGAGCTTAGATGCCAGTTCAGGGCCTATCAGATTGGCGACTCTTTTTTTAACATTGTCTAGGAGGGAGAGACTAGTAGCAGATGCACCAGCCCAAATGTGACAGCAATACTCCATACATGGGCGAATGGTGGCCTTATAGAGGTACAGGATACTTTCGGGTGTTAGTAGTTTTCTAGCACGGTAGAGAGAGCCTACCTTCTTCGCAGCGGTCCCATCAATGCTTTCAATGTAATTGTTCCAACTTATGTTTCCTGTGAACGTTAGGCCGGGGAGTTTGGAAGATGTACTCTCATATAAAGAGTCACTGGCCATTGCTATTGGTGGCAGAAAAGGTTTCTTGTAATTATTGTAATTAACAAGTTTAGTCTTGGCAGCATTGAACGTGACCATCCATTTTTGTCCCCATTCCACTACAGATTGGAGGTCATCCTCTAGTGTTTTTGCCATTGCTTTAGATATGTGTTCATTAGTTTTCCTGTCGTGCCTGTTATAGAGTGTAGTGTCATCAGCATACATACCCATCTCAGATGCAATTTTGTCGACGGGGGGGGGCTCGTTTGTGAATATTAGGAACAATAGAGGTCCAAGGATAGAACCCTGAGGCACTCCACCATTTATATCATATTGTTTTGATGTACGACTGTCGAGGACAACCTGGATTTTTCTCTTATCTAAGAATGATTTAATTATGTTAAGTATTCTACCAGTGATATCATATGATCTAAATTTCTTGAGGAAACCCTGATTCCATACTCTGTCAAAAGCCTTAGATATATCTAGAGCTACCGCTCTGCCCTCCCCCGCTTTGTCCAGTGAATGGTATATATGTTCAGAGATTACAGTGAAGATGTCTGCTGTAGAACGGGCTTTTCTAAATCCATATTGTTGTTCAGTCAGAAGTTTAGCATTTGTAAGGTGATGGACTAGAGCATGGTAAATTATGGTCTCAAATATTCCGGCGAAAAGTGGGAGGAGGCTAATGGGGCGATAATTTACTGCGTCAGTTCTTTCGCCAGAATTCTTGAATACTGGTCCACAGAAGCAGTTTTCCAACAGCCCGAAAAGCAAGATTCATTAAGGCATTTGTTGTAGAGTTTGGACAGAGCTGGAGCTGCTTCGGCTGAGCACTTTTTTAATAGCACAGCTGGGATGAGATCAGGTCCACATGCTTTTGAAGTGTTAAGGTTTTTTATGACAGCATGCACCTAAGCAGGGGTAATTTTCAGATCGTCTAGCGAGGCGTCTGTCCGCAAAGGAAAGTCAGGTAGGGGGTGGTTGGAAGGGTCCAGTGTGGAGTTTGAGGCCAACCGGCTGGCAAGCATGTTAGCCTTCTTGGTTGCTGAGCAAAGAACCTCGTGATTGTTGGTTAGTGGGGAAATTGTTGATTGCCAATTATTTATTACACTGTTGCAGATTTTCCAGAAGTCTCGAGTTCCTAATTTTTGTGTTTTGATGCGATTTTTAGTGGTGTCAGTAAATTCTCTTTTAGCTGTCGCTATTTCTTTCTTAACGTTACTTCTAGCTTCTATATACTTCTCTCTGTTTGAACTGAACTTATGTTGGTTAAATTTTCGGTATGCATGCTGCCTTTGAGCAATGGCAGTTGCGCAAGTAGAAGTAAACCATTGGGAGAGTGGGGCTTGCTATAACATTTCCGCATGGGAACATATGCTTCAGTTGCCGTTTTGAACCATTCAGTGGTCTCGTTTGCGCACTGTTCAGCAGGAAGAGAAAAATATTTTCCCATGGGGCATCTCTGATAAGATCTCTGATGGTTTCTTAGTCAGCCTGTTTATAATATCTCGTTGTTTTGAGCAGTGGCTCTTCAGTTTTGGGTCTAGAATTTAGGGCCATTTCGACCATTATCACTGCATGATCAGCGTTCCCGAGTGGGCTGTCATAGAAGTGATGCGTGTTGTGTCAGGGAAACGGGTTGGAAACGTAACCGTTTGTGATAGGGAGTGAGATATAGAGAAGCTATGAGTTGTGCTGCCCGCTGCATCTGTGTAAGTAGAGAATCCAAGCCAGTTTTTGTGGTGGACATTAAAGTCACCAAATACATGTACTTATGCGCTAGTGTTGAGGAACAGTGCTGTGTCTATGCTGTCAGAGACTTTGTTTATTATGGTGCAGTCCTGGGTCGAGGAAGAGCGGTAGAGAAAATAAAAGTAGCTAATGTTATGTTGTATGTTAGTCTAAAACATATAAAGGCTTGATCATCCGTTTCTAGGTTTGTTTCTCTAGTCAAGGGAAGGGTATTACGAATGTAAACTCCAAGTCCGTGCATATGTCTGTCAGAATCCTAGCAGCATCCAGATATCCAGGCATGTTAAAGTAGTTAGAGGGGATGGAGGAGTGTAGGTTAGTCTCACTTAGTGCTAAGATATCTGGGGTGTTTGTTAGGAGAAATGCTTCAACATCAGCTAAATTAGTTCTAAGCCCACGGATGTTCGTGAATGCAAGCCTCAAGGGAGGAGGCAAGTTGGGTTTGTTTTTCCCTGGGCCTGGTTTAAGCTTATTTTTTTTTATTGTACTGTAATGTTTTTAAAGAGTTTCAGTTTAGGTAAGGGGGGCTGAACAGGAGGTTATGCAGAGTATCAGACATGCAACACAAGTAGACCATCAGCTGACCTTTCTTCAGCTAGGACTGTGGCCTCAGGAAAGCCCACCGGGGATGAGTGCAGGGTCCCTGTCCATGCGCGACATGGCACTACAAACATCCCGATATTTTACAACTGTTGATGGAGCAGCCGCTCTAAGCGCTACCAAATAGTTAGAGTACTACCAGTCGGAAACAGCAGTCAGGAACTGTCAATCCGGTACACCCAACCCATCAGAAGGTCAACCCGTGCCCAGTTTTGAGGGGTGGGATGTGTCGGGGTGGGGAATACGGCATTTATTGCCCTAGACAAGAAACAAGATCTACCACTGTGTGCTTCGCCAAAACTCTGTGATAGCGTTTCTGCGCGTGACTAAATAGGCAAGAAGGAGTATGGAAGCCGGGCGATAGACAGAGCCTATCTACTCCTTAAGCAGTTTAGGTTTGCAGACCGATAATATATTTGAGTCACCAGCTCTAGGAAGGTTAACATCCAAGACTGTTTTCAGTTTTCATTTAAGAGTCATGAAGCGTTTTGCATAACAAAGAGTATCGGATTTAGTTTTGTATTAATCGTTGCAAAACTATCTAGGAAGAGGCATTGTTATGAAATGAAGATCGCTTTGCGTGTGAGTACATACTTTCGGGAATTTGACATGGAATTTCGAATGGAATCACGGTTCTAGCATGCTCTTGTTCTCTCAGCAATGATTGGATAGACGCCATTAGTAATCCGCATCTGTATTTTTTGTTTGAGGACTGAACATTCAAATGAAGGCCATTTTCTACAACTTAATTTTTCAAGTACTCTGACCACTGCCTCGTGGATCCTTCCAGACAATTCTAGTGTGAATTTTAGATGTCTTAAACCTATATATATATATATATATATATATATATATATATATATATATATAGTCTTCCATATTCCTAAATAGTCCCCCGTTTAGTACTGACCATGATGAACGTCATTTAACTTCGGTGATCTAAAAGGAACCGATGTGTCATCTTTGTCATGCCGTATATATATATATATATATATATATATATATATATATATATATATATATATATATATATATATATATATATATAGTTTTTACAAAAACCAAGATTTCAAAGTATGGGTTGATAGCAACAAATTTTGTATTTCATCGTTAGTTACAATTGTTTCAAGGCTATTCGGACAAATTCAAACATTATGTCGTTTGAAAATTTTCACAAAAACAGCCTTTCGTCAGACTTATTGAATAAAAAAACACTTTAACAATAAAACATTATGGAAACCATTTCCCTTAAAAGGAAAAGAAAACAAGCGAAAATATTTTACCTCTATTGCATCCTTGCAAAGTATTTTTTTAAAGATTTATATATATATATATATATATTATACGGCATGACAAAGATGACACACCGGTTCCCTTTAGATCACCGAAGTTAAGTGACGTTGATTATAGTCAGTGCTAAACGGGGGACCATTTAGGAATATGGAATGCTATATATGTTGTCTGCTTTTCTCGGCATTGTTTCAGTCGACCTTGACTTGTTCATGTCACTAGTCTAAAAGCAGTGCTGTATCCTAAAAATGTAAAGTTAAGGACTGCGCAACACTTGTCTCGTAATGAAAAGCGCGGACACCATCACATGGAGTATCAATTGTCTCTAAAAACTGAATGGAAGCAATGATATATTGTCTATTAAACACTTCATTAAAAACTTCAATTCATTTAGTTAATGTTATATCTTCTATATAATATTTTGACTCCAGAAATCCCTCTCCAGACCAAGGTTTAATAGGTTTGCAGAAAATGATGCCACATACTAATTCATTACGTCTTGGCTATTAGGCATTATCTTATGTAAATTTCGTATACAATTATATACACATTAAGTCGTTGTGATGAAATGCTACATTGCATTTTAGGAGCAACACCATCACAATCACGACATCTATAGAGGAAGGAGTCCCTATTTTTCTTTGTTAAATTTTAGTCCTCCCAATGCTACTAGTTGAAACAGAGACATATTCTACGTTTTTCTACGATACTTTTATTGCATGGATCATAACTGATTATTAACTACATAAACCTAACATAATCTTTCCATTACTTGATTAAAAGGTAATCCATTCTCCCTTCTTAAAATCTGCCCCATCTGATTGGCCGAGAACAACTAATTCTTATTACAGAATCCATTTCTACATACATGAACGAACGCTCAAGAATTTTTGAATATGCAATCGTACTGAAAAAAATAATATAAAATATAAACATATTAATAGCTCATAAACAGAAAATTAAATACTTACACTTATCTATGCACAAACTGCCTACACCACCAATACCCCCAAAACAAAAGAAACGATAATAAAACTGAAAAAAAACTTTATGGGTTCCATTACTTATTTTTTTTTTATTTGGGAGCGGCTTTTTTTTATTTGTTTTCGTTTGTTTGGGGGGGGCATTTTTTAAAAATACTTTTATTATTTTTATTTTGATATTTACTATTGCTATGACGATTTTAATTATCTACTTTCCAACGAGTACCTAGGCTTCAACCACGTTACTTACAAACAGATAAAAATCCGACGATCCCCACTTACCAGTTTTTTTTTTAATTTTGACCCCATTAGCAGCCGTTTTTTTTCGATTGACAATTAAAAAGTTTTCCATATGTCTAAATATACTGTATACCAAATTTCAAGCCTGTAAATAAAAAATTCGTTGAGTATATAGGTTGAGAAGTGTTCTCATAGGCATTCTCATTTTTACAGATATATAGATTTCATGTACAACGATCAAATCAAAAACATTTACAATACATTTCATGTACAACGATCAAATCAAAAACATTGATAAAACTATCACAGGCAATAAAAAATTAGAAGTATAGCTAATACAAAGATATTAGTGAAATTATCACATTACCATCGTAACGACTTAATAGAAAGACTTGAATTAAACATTATCTTTATAGCAACCTAATACAAAGACATGAGCGTACCCGTCGGCTCGAATAAGGCATAACATTTATAACGACCTAATAAATTGACATAAGCGAAACCATTACCTGTGATAAGATATTGCATGTATAACAGCCTAACACAAAGGCACATACGACCTAATAAAAAGACATTAGTGAAACTTACATTCACGTATACGTTTATTAACATATTCTTTTACTTATATGAAAGCAAGTTTTTTGTCAACTTCCAAATGAAAGGAAATCAAGCGATACAGGGGATCATGTAAGAGTGCTCTATATCCTATTTTGTTCGCGTATGTAACAAACACATCTTGCTAATAATTCAGTGTGAAACCAGTTAAAAATTAAAACTTTCATTATTGTTGCGTCTCCATGCGCTTTATAAGTATAACTAGTGCTATGACAACAGCATATTCTTTTCATTGTTTTGACTCTCGAGTGTGTATCCGTTGATATCTTATATGTTTTTATATAGAGTTATGTGGTTCTCAGTTGATTAACTGTGTCTTTGTCGGATATATACTCGAGAGTTAAAATAATGATAAGAATAATCTGTTGTCATAGTCCTAATTATAACAGCTTTTCTTCTAAGAAAAACAGTTTTTTTTTATTATTCGATTCCGTCATAACAAAGAATCTAATTATGTGTAAATGAGTCGTTCTGCTAATCGGCTGTAATTACAATTACACTTTTTTCTAGACTATATAAATGCCCTATCTAACTTCTGGTAATATATGTTTCATTTTTGTTTTGCTTCTTTGGAGTTTTAATCTTTTGTTTTTCGTTATAGTTTTGCAGAGTTGCAGTTACAACAAACAAAAGTAAAGAAAGAAATAAAAATACGGGTCGTCACTCTTCCCCCCCCCAACACTTCCTTATTTGCATATGCGCGTTTTTCAGCTAATGCTGCTGCTGCTGCTGCTGCTGCTAATCTCTTTGCAAGCCATCCATCCTTCGCTGCTGCCACTGATGACTTCCCATGCACTCTGCTACAATTTGTGTTTGAACAAAACAGAACCGATTAAGCGTTGTTTTTGAAAAGTGAACATGCATGCTTTTATGCGATGCCAATAAGACATTTTACATAAAAGAAATACGCGCATATCTTGTTTATGACTAAATCTCTGGCAACTCCTGGTCGTTATCATCTTACAGCTAAAGTAAACAGCTAAAAAATCATCCTCTCCTATCGACTGTCTAAGCTTAATTTAA
Source organism: Euprymna scolopes (assembly GCF_053919585.1). Taxonomy (NCBI): domain Eukaryota; kingdom Metazoa; phylum Mollusca; class Cephalopoda; order Sepiida; family Sepiolidae; genus Euprymna; species Euprymna scolopes. The sequence continues at coordinate 156,945,802 of NC_136495.1, read as the reverse complement.
ACCTACGCCACTTCCGGTTTGGCGGTGGTCGTTACAGCAAAGACGTCAAGTTTTTTCCACGTTCTTTTCCTCCTTCGCGGTACGGGTTCGAGCCTGTCTTTTACCACCACTTTTTTTCTCAACATCCAAACACCGGGGAAACGCCGGGCTGAAATGCTAGTATTAGTAGAATAAAAAAAAAACAAAGGTTAATGATTAAAAGGACGTAAGGCCTGAGATGTGATTTTTTAGTGCCACCCGTGGAAAGCAAAAGCTGGCCTGTAAAGCCAGGGACGATGATTGTCCGTGTTGATGAGGCAGATGAATCTCGATTTTTGTTGTTCGGCTAATTGTCGAGTATTTATCGACCACGTGTATTGTCTACGGGAGAAAGGGGATACTCCTGAAATGGAATTTGGGTTTATTATGAGGCTATGGGGTCACAGGGAGCGTGTTGACTTTCAGGGCGTAAGGATTAGCATCACATTGTATTAATTGTGGATGTAATTTTATTTTATTTATATATTATTTATTTATTGGATTATAGTATGACAGCCTTCTTTGCCTGCGGGGTGAGCATATATAGAGCCGTTCTTAGTTTAATATGAGTAGTAGAAAATGTATGTCTTCGTCATACATTTTGATGAAATAAGGGGAATGAATATTATATAGTTGTGGAACAGAAAATAAAGAAGCGGTTATCTATCTGTTATATACTGAGTGTTATTTTAGAAGGTACAATATATGAGAGTATGTTTCGTTGTTCTTATTTAGATGACGACTTATATATTTGTTTTTGTTCGTGTTAGTAAGAGTCAGTTTTCGGAGTGTTCATGTTGTGGAGTGTGGAGACATTGGTGAGATATAGAGGTATATATAAAGAGAGAGCCTGTAATTCAACTAGAAGAGATTTTTTAATATCTTGATAGGTAGACTGAGAGATAGTGTGTTTGACATTTTCATTGACAGTTGTACATTTTTATAAACACAAAGTTCATATTAATACAATTTCACTTTACCTTTGTTTTGGTGATGATTTTCACAAAGTTCTTATAATATAAATGGACAATACCTTTTCTGTTGAATAACAACACGAAGACGCAGATACAAAACCACATGATGATACGTTTATTTCTTCTACGATCGATCGGACATGATTTTGTATTTCAGGGATTCAAAGTTGTTACATGGTTATCTCTAAAACCTCTCGCTCCAAGAGGCTGCCTTGACTCTAACGGAAAATCGGTCTGATCTCCTCTGCTTCTCTGATCTGACTCCCTTCTTTGGCTTCTCCTCACTGACTGATTCTGATTCTGACTTATCTAACTAAATTCATAACTCATGACGTCACTGCATGACCAAGCACGTGCATATGAAAACACATGGCACGACATGCCTCCGAGTTTAAGCATGCATTGTTATTCAGATGTTTCTTACAAAGCCGACCCTCTAACCTAATTTTCGTAACCCACTTTACAAATGACATTTTCCATTGTCCGTTTTAAAATTCCTTATTTTAAATTTCATTTTTATAACAGAAACAAAATTCATCATTACATTCCTTTTTCAATAAACAGATATCTAACTATCTTTTGTGAGCTAAACAATGGCAATTCCACATTCCTTATTTTCAATAACATTCTGTATTTATTTTAACTTATGATTGGAATTCTCAATTCCAAGTCTAGCTTCGCAAGTTCGAATCCTTGACTATCCTATTTCATATTTACATTTAACTAATTCCCTATTTTTTTACTTACATGAAAAGGGACATCCCTTATCATATAACATCCCTTCCTCTCATTTTTCAAAAATAAATGCACGCATTTTTAAATTTTAGTACATTTTTTATATATAACCACTTGGCTTAGAAAGATCAGACACCATAAAACAAACACGAAACTATTTTTCAAGTCAGCCCTTTTCCAACTGACTTTATAATTTTATTTTTAGACCAGACTCTCTATCTGATCTCCCTGGCATATTCCTTTTGGGTGTAGGTTAGTACCTCCTATAACTCACGTCAGCTGCTTCATTCACCCACTCTTATGCCGTAAACTGAGGTCTCATTTTACCTCTTTACGAAATCGACGACTTATTTGTCCAAATGTGTCCTTGGTCCTTTCTTCCATATGGTTGTTCTATTAATTAGAGCTTTGTTTTCGTTTTTAACTAACTTATCTTTTTGGGACATTCTCAAGGCTCATTTATCTTTGTGGTTGGCTTCCAAAGTTTAAGATATACCTTTCATCCACTGATTCGCTTGGATTTCTTTGCTTGGACCCTTGGAACTTGATGAAGACCTAGAAAATATCACCCTTAACTAACTAACACCTTTTGCGCCAAAATTCCTATTTGCTCACTAAATTCTATTTAATGGCCCGCTTTTTTGTGATTCCTCTTTTTTCTCACCAGAGCTTCCACGATGCAGCAGGGATATCCCACATTCATGCGTCTCTAACAAAAAATACAAGGTTATATCTTCCTACATACTTACGGTATGTTTTACCTTTCACTGACTTCATTATGCTATATGTGATTAGCCTTCGGGCTTTCATAGCCCTTTTTCATACGGATTCTCGTATCTTTCCAACGCCTGCTTTTTTAAATTATTGGGCCGATACTTATCCTCTGCTCGAAAACATTACTTGCGGCATGCTTTAAAAGCACACAATATCGCACGTTCCCATCTGTATTTTTCTAATCAGGGGCACCTCTAGTGCTTATCATCTCCCTACCAAGTTACTTTTCTTGGGAAAAATGTTATGGGCATTATTAAAAAATCAATTGTCAAAAATATGTCTTTCTTTTGGCTTATCATATCTGAAAATTCTCAAAATACCCGTTTACGTAATTTACCTTGTCCCCTCTCTAAAATTCTAACTGATTTCTAAGCCAATTTGTTTCCTTTTTATTTATTTTCCTATTACTTGTTTATTTTGATTTTAATGTATATTTAACTAAAACTTTGAATTCCTGATGTGAAATACAATAACGCATACATTTAAGACAATTTACAATATTTGTTCCAACATAACATTTTCAAAACAAAATACATCATTAATACATTTAACTGGATTTACACAAAACTATGATCAACAGTTATAACTTTTGTTTTCATTGAAGAAAAAAAAATGTTTTCGTAACAAACAACAAAAGTCTTAATAAAAATAACAAAACATACAGAGGAAAAAACATAGTTATTTTTAAGTATCTATATAGAGCCAATATTTAAAATTGTCCCTTGTTTCAAAAACAAAACAGATAAAACACACAAAAAGCCGAAAAGTTCAACTATGAACACAAAATTGATTTTCATTTCTGCATCTTTTTTGTTAATAAGCGTATTTCATTCTACTTTATAATAACACAAGATTGGTACAAATGATTGACAGATTAAATTCAACAATTCATCCAAACGATTTCGTATTGACACAACTTTTCTAACTGACACTCCATACAAATTTAAAAACAATAATGGCTGACCGCAATCTCTGTGTATGTGTATATATATATATATATATATATATATATATATATATATATATATATATTTAAACAAAACAATCCATTTTTCAATGATTTACGCATAGTGACTCGATTTTACAACTGTTTATTTTTTTATTTTCATTCATCTACTACGGTTTTCTTTTGCGGCATATCGGCCTGTTTTCTAATTTTTCTTATATATTTGTTTTTTTAATACTGCGTATGTGTAAGTGTTTCTCTTTTTTCCTTCTTAATTATTGTTTTATTTCGTTTTGCATACTTTCCCTTTGTTTTTTTCTTTTTATCTTTTTCACGTTGCGTGATCGTCTAGTTGTAATGGACTCTTACGTTGTGTACAATGGTAACGCCAAGTTGGATTTGTTTTAATTTATTCCTATTGAATAAAAGAGGTTTGACATCCAAATTACAAATATGTTATGTAATGGGTGTTATTAAGATGGCGTATATTCTGTATTATTGTTGTTGTTGTCCATCTTGGGAGAGTCTTAATGAGATATCTTAGGAGTTTCCATGTTGTGGAGTGTGGAGACATTGGTGAGATATAGAGGCAGGGTACATATAAAGAGAGAGACAGTTGTTATATATAACGAGACAGAGAGGGTATATATTTCTACAAGAGCACTAATTCCCTATTTTTTTACTTACATGAAAAGGGAACATCCCTTATCATGTAACATATCTATCTATCTACCGATCTATCGATCTAGCTATCTATCTAATCGGAAGTAAACAAGAGTTGAAATGTGAAACTATGTTTTGATAAAAGTTGTCAAAACATAGTGAGGTGTAAACTAGACAAGTGCACTGGGAGCATCTGATCAACTGATCGAAGTACGTGTCTGTTATCACGTGTTCTGGGTAGCTGAGAAAATAGATAAGTTAGAAAGAGGGCGTCAAACAGAGCGGACGGTTTAACAGGCCGTTCCCATCTCACCGAGGAGGGAGCTGAGGTGTGTCAAAATGCAGACTGGAAGTAACTATCAGAGCAAAGATATTCCCTTCCCATTCTTCCGCGATTAACACCTGGGAAGTAATTTTAAAAAACTATATGAAACCAACCATCGTCTTGGAGTTGAAATGAATTCGTCCACAGGTTCCATCTTCCATCCAAGAACAGATCAAATTTCCAGGTGCGCCAAAAGACCAACGATGCAGTTGAAAAGCTGATGAGGTATGTCGAAATATATGTATGCTTTTATGTTATGCCTGACACACACGCACGCAACACGCTTAGATGATCACGAAACAAAAATAGACTGCAACACGGTAACTTATGGTTCAGATAGTGAAGAACCCCACTATATAGACATTTAGTAAAACGACTCACAGTTTATATGAACACCACCCACAACGTAACATTTGTATCGGAATGTCTTCGATCAGTATCGATAACCGATGATCGAAATAATCCGATGAGAAAAGGGACAGGCGATTTTGACCAAAGTGAACATCTTACGCAACCCAACATCACAAGTACATTTGAGAAGTTTTATTACCACACAAGCTGAAAGGCTCGACAGATGAAATCAACAGTAGATTCTTTGATATGACAGGGCCGCGTTTGTTTGTGTTTAAATTACAATTGAACCATGATACTCGATATATTTATATTAGACTTGAATTCAAACCATTGTCACCGCAAACTAGTAAGACTAGTCGTACAAAATCAACAGTAGGTTCTTTGATATGACTGAGGCGCGTTCAAAATGAATGTTTATGTTTAGAGCACTATTGAAATATGAATGTTTCTCTTAAAAGCACAATTGAAGCATGATACTTGACTTTTGCCTTTTAAACTTTAATTCAAGACATTATATAAAAAATTATATAATCAAGAGTAGGATCGTGAATAAAGTCACTGCGAAATGTATGCGAATCTTCCTCAAGATGCATCGCAATGGGTTCCCAACTAAAACAGGCAATTAATCGATTTGATTGAAAAACGGGCGATTTCACCTATTTCGATGACAATAAAAAATATAGGAGTGTGAAACATTCGTTGATCATCATTCAATCCCGGGCAACGACGGGTCACCAAGCTCGTATATTATTTTAAGGTCGATTTTCTATCGATTATTTCATATTATATTGTACCCAAGTAAAAAAAAGAAATATGACGGATAATAAATAATAAAAAATAAATGAGCATTGAATGTACTAATGTACACACATATATATTGGTATAAGTAGAAAAGCAGTTAAAGTCGACTTACGCTTGACAAGTTCAAATTTATTTCATTTTTTACCTCCTAGTCAATATTTAGACCCCTTTAACAACTATTTTAACCGCCTAGATATAAATTATTTTTATATGCTCTGTAGTTACATCGATCTTCATAAATTAAAGGATAGGTATAAATAAAAGGTGAAATATAATTTGTAAATCATATCTCAATATATATATATATATATATATATATATATATATATATATATACATATATATATATATATATATATATATATATATATATATATATATATATATACCGAAAGAGAGAGGGAGAGAGAAAATGAGAAAGAGAGAGAAATACTGTATAATCTTATTAGCGATAGTATCAACGTGGGAACGCCGCCGTTGTATTTAAATTAACTTAGCTATGCGATAGTGTTGTTGGTTACGGCACGCAGATACATACATTGTGTTGCTCCTTTCGGCAGGACGCAGTTTTCTCCATATATTAATACGTTTTTACGAATATATATATATATATATATATATATATATATATATATATATATATATATATGTAGTAAGTTATAAAATATATATGGCAATTAAGCTACACAGAATATTCCGCGTTTTATCCACGCTAGGATTCATCATACTAGCGTGGATGAAACGTGGAATATTCTGTGTAGCTTAATTGCCATATATATGTTATGACTTACTACCTAGCTCTACCTACACATTGAGCACTATTGAAGTAAATACTTAAAGTTTACGCATAAATTTATACTTTCGTATATTAAATCATGTGATTAAATTAAGTAATCATATATATATATATAAAGAGAGAGAGAGAGAGAGAGACAAGAGGAGGAGGAGGAGGAGGAGGAGGAGGAGGAATGGGGGAGATTAAAGTGATCTGCAGTAGCCTAACCAACAATAGATTCAGCACTAATGCCTGCTCGCACAAAAATGAAATTCACGGTTGTAGTTGTCATCTCTCTCTCTCTCTCTCTCTCTCTCTCTCTCTCTCTCTATATATATATATATATATATATATATATATATATATATACATACTATCTATCTATCTCTCCCCCTCTCTTCGACCCTCTCTATCTCCCTCTCATTTAGCAACACCTGCTCAGCTCACCTTTGCATTATTGCTTTGATTATTATATCTTATAAATTTCCCTTGTTTTCTCTCCTTTTTCTTTTCTTTACTAACCACTCTCCCCCTCCCCTCTCTTCCTCCCTCTCTATTCCTCCCTCTTTCTCTTCTTCTCTCTTTCTCTCTCCCTTAGTCACTCAGTCTACCGCTTTAACTTTGTAGGGCTTCTTTTTCAGCTTCTTCCAAAACGGCTTACGTTCCGTGCCGTCCGATAACAATGACGAACAGCGGTCCGTGTTTTTCAGGCCAAGTTAAGATAGACGACGAAGAGGAAGAGGACGCCGATGCAGCCAGCCAGTGAGGCCAGCGATTAGCTTTATTGTAGGACATTTCGCTTTGGCCGTTGAAATATTAATGCTTCTGTCTGTTAAGTGCGCTCATTAAATATTTAAAGGAACGCTAATTTCGAAGGCTTCTCAATAATTCACGTGCTCACTGAAGCCGCCATTAAATATTAATATTTCCATTTCCATCAGGAGAAAGCCGGCAGGATATTAATGGAGAGAAAGAAATGTTTAGTTTAGGTGAGAGAAAAAAAATAATACCTCCCCATACCCTGTTCTATAACATTATATCTTGCATTCAATTTTCAGTTCTTTTCACACCCCCTCCTCACTCTATTCCTCTTTCTTTCGCTGTTCCGGTGTGTATACATATGGTCCAATACGCATGCGTACCCGTAGGCTCTCACACTACTCTGTGCGCAAGCAAATTGATATATGTGGAACTGTTTGCCCGCTCTCCGGCATTCTATTTCTTTCCATCTTCTTTCTGTTTCCCTATCTCTATCTATCTACCTATCTATCTATCTATATCTATCTATCTATCTCCGTTTCTGTATCTATCATTCATTATTTTTTTCCTTTTGCACCTCCCTCTGTCAGTATCTCTGTTTCTCTATTACGCACATACACACGCACATACATGCACACACACACACACACACACACACACACACACACACACACACACACACACACATATATATATATATATATCGCTAGAATCAGCCACTCTTATGCGTCGTAGACGACGAAACACGTGTCAGTGATAATTATATTTTAAAAATAAAAAAAATAAAATATATATATATATATATATATATATATATATATATATACTAGCATGCCGCTCGACGTTGCCCGGTCAAATACGTTTAAATATGATATTCCAATTCATGCAATTTTCGTATTTATTATTCTAGAGCAAATTATCTATTGATTGATATATTGTACTCAATAAATATAGTAATGATTTTAAAAGTTGTAAACAGCGCGACATCGGTGCCATCAGCTGGAATCGAAATCAAAACATTCATCACTCCAGGCATAGTCGTTATGAAGTGCTTCAGCCGTCGTTGTTACCGTCTAAATTATCGTCGGATGAATGAAAAAAAGTGGATTAAAACTAAGCAAATTCAAGCAAAAAATGTGTATGTACTTCTGCCAAGGTGAACTGTTTTTTTCTTTTGTTGTTTTTTGGGGTTTTTTTTTCGTTTTTTTTTTCATTTTTACAAACTAAAAATAAATCAAAAGTGTTCCACCTGTCCGAATATCCTTAGTATCAAGTTTCAAGTGTGTAGATCAAATATTCAGAGTGGAGTTTGGTAGAAATGTTCCGCACATATACCACAAGATCTGTTTGTGTTTTTATCTGATCAAACACAGGTCATCAATAAGGAACACTGTTGTTTGGGGCAAAAAATAAATAATATTTCCGCAGTCTAGAAGGAGTTCTCGATTTTATTCATCAATAATCTATCCGCCCCCTTTCTTTCTTACGCTCTGTCTCCCCCCCCCCTCTCTCTCTCTCTCTCTCTCTCTCTCTCTCTGAGAGAATTTTTTATCGGTTTTGATTCTAACTGATGGCACACAGATCATATATATATATATATATATATATATATATATATATATATATATATATATATATATATATATATATAAAATCTCTCTGATGAAGGAAAGTATTTCTTCGAAACTCCGCGGATTAAAGCCTATCCACTTATCCAGTGTTTCCTTTCCAGATTAAATGTGTTTAACTCTTTTTCAAAATGTTTTTAGCATGTTTTATTAACTGTTTGCTCGTATATATATATATATATATATATATATATATATATATATATATATATATATATATATATATATATACTTTTGAAATTATTATTATATATGGGATACAGTTTAATATATAATAATCGATAAAGGATTGGTAGTATAATAATATATATAAAATCTGCATATATAAAAATATTATATTTAAACGTATTTTACGACCGAGCGAGTATATATATATATATATATATATATATATATATATATATATATATATATATATATATATATATATATCCTTTATCATGTTTGAAAATGAAGTCATGCCATGGCAGTTTACATGTGTTCGTTTTTTCTTTTGAATTCACGAAGAGGTGTGGAAGTGACGTCATATCACTTCCGTCTGTACGTGCGTCTTTCTTTCTTTTTTCTATTACATTGGCACGCTCTTTCTTTCTTCCTCGATTTTTACCTTTTTTATTCATTTTCACTCATTAATTTTTTGTGAATTTACACATTCTGGTTTCTCTTGCTTTTCTTCTTTTAATCGTAAATCTTTCTGTCTCTTTCTATTTCTTAAAGTTTTACTCTCTCTCTCTCTCTCTCACTCTCTCTCCTCCACTATCTTTTTCTCTTGCTGCTTCTCTGTATCTCAATTTTCTTTTTTTTTTCTATTTTTATTAATTATTTATTTCCTGTCTCATCCGTTATTATTCTCTCCTTTTTATCTTCTTCTTTTTTTTAATTTTTTTTTCACTCTGTCTTTCTTTTCGTCTATCTCAAAAGTTTGACATTTAGAACAGACAGGTCAAACACATACTTTATATATAAACAATTTTATGTCACGTACGGACATTTTTTTTTTTTACTTTGTCTCAGTTATTAACTTTTTTGCTTCTTTTCTTTCTCTTTCTCTCCTTCCCCCTCCCCCTTTGTCTCTCTCTCTCTTTCTCTTTCTCTTTATCTCCCTTTCTCTCTATATATTTCTCTCTCTCTCTCTCTGCTTCTCTCTTTTTCTCTTCCTCTCTCTCTCTCTCTTTCGCCCTCTCTTTCTCTCTTTCTTGCTCCCTCTATCTCTTTCTCTATCTCTCTCCTTCTCCCTCTTTGTCTCTCTCTTTCTCTTTCTTTTTCTCTCTACCTCTACTTCTCTATATTGCTCAGTAAATAACTGACTCTCCTTCTACCTCTTTCTCTCTCCCTTTATCTCGTTCTGTCTTTCTTTCTCTCTCTCCCTCTCTATTTCTTTCTCTCTTTACCTCTCTCTTTTTTCTTTTTTTCTCTCTACCTCTACCTCTCTCCGTTGGCTTGTACCAACCAGGTTTTCTTTTAAGTCGCTCACTAAATAATTGTCTCACTCTTTCTCTCTATATGTCTTCTTTCGTGTTATATAACTCACCTTATTACAAACTATCTAATCCTTTTTCAGCCAATTAAAATCACGCTCATTTGTGGACGTTCTTAATTTCCGCCATGCATATGCTACGTCATACCAGTAGAATATTCTGATTGGGTATGTAAAAAAAGATCGATTATGACACAGTTTAATGCCAAAATTCTCATTTATGACATAACTTGATGTAAAGAACACACAATTATGAAATAACTTGAGTGAAAAAAAAACCGCTGCATGTAAAGAACATAGCTTATTGTAAAATTTCATTTACGACATAGTTTTATTTAAAGAATTTCATTTATGAGATATCTTGATCTAAAAATCTCATTTACGACATAGTTTGATTTAAAAATTTCATTTCTGACATATCTTGATCTAAAAATCTCATTTATGACATAGCTGGATTTAAAAAAATTCATTTATGACATAACTTGATTTTAAAAATTTCATTTCTGACATATCTTGATCTAAAAATCTCATTTATGACATAACTTGATTTAAAGAATTCCATTTCTAAAATATCTTGATTTAAACATTTCATTTATGACATAGCTTGATTTAAAGAATTTCATTTATGACATATCTTGATCTAAAAATGTCACTTATGAGATAGCTTGATTATACATATATAATATTAATAAGTTTTATATAAAAAATCTCATTTCTGACACAGGATGATCTGACGAATTAATTATTTTTAATATAGCACCATCTTAAAATTACCATTTATAACATAGCTTGATCTTAAAATTATACTTATGTCATAGCTTGGACTCTCATTTATTATATAGGTTGATTTACTGAATCTTATTTATGACATATCTCCGCCTAAAAATCATAACAGTTTGTATTATAAATTAACATATTGTCTAAATATTGTCTAATCTATCAACCTCTAGTATTGCTAGTTATAACGAAAGGCATTCTAAAAGTAACGCCTCCTATTTTTATTCCGCCCGAATGGATCAGAGAGAATTCCGAATTGTATTGTTACGATGATTGAACTTACGTATTCACGACTTAAAAGTTTCATCTCTCTGTTTCAGATATTGACCGTGTGAGACTCTAAGAAAGTGACCCTTGTCATGGATGTGCGTTAGAAGCATATGGCAAGAGAAACTTTGGTCTGAACCCACCTATAGTTCTGGAGAATGCAGTTCTTGGTTTCGACATAAGCGAGACCAACATGCGTACCGAAAACCTTCCCGACGCCGAGATCCAGAAGCACTAAAGGACGGCTTGGATATATATATATATATATATATATATATATATATATGTGTGTGTGTGTGTGTGTGTGTGTGTGTGTGTGTGTGTGTGTGTGTGTGTGTGTGTGTATTTCTCTTCTCTTTCTTTTCTTTCTGTTTTATTGGAGTTCTTGCAGGACGTTTAGCTGTGAATTGCCAAAAAAAATTCCCATCTGTAACTTGATGAGGTGACAAGAAGTCCTCGGTTCGATCAAATTCTTTTAAGGTGCTGAACTGTGAATTGCCAGGCTCAACTGCGACTGGTTTAGGTTAGAAGAACCCCCTTGCTCAATAAAAAGCGGGTGCTTAAGTACCTTGATTAGGGTTTTACATCTTCTATTGAGAGATTGTGCTGTTAATGAAAAGAAAATCTTATAAATTGTGACTGAAATTCTGTGGAAAAATGATGGGAAAAGGGAAATAACTCTTGTAAAGCCTTGAAAAAACTTTTTATATATCACCTGTCGCTGGCTGGGATTCAATTGCCGTTTAACGGACAGTCTCAGCATATTTACTCGGTCTTATTAAGCGTTTTATGGATTTCAGCCTCTCCAATGAGGAGCAGTATGGCTCCTCAAGACGGTTATGTTATATTGCCCCCCCCTTAGACATATTGCTCCCCACAGGACCAATAGGTCTAAGCCAAACACACCACTTTCAGACGCGATTTATCATTCTCTCATCCCCCCTGGAATAATCCCACCACACACAACTCATGATCTCCAGTTACATATATTGAACTATGTGATCTGCAAATTCCAAGCCCATTGATCCGGCATTCTCCTGCCTCTCGCCGATTCAATAGCATAAATCTATCCTTCGCCATATTAAACGCTACGTATTCCGTTTCCATCCGGTAACTGGTTACCAACCCAAACTTGGGTGTGTCCAGTGAATAGGGAACGGGTGGATTGATACCTAGATAAACCCCATATTTGGTTCCTCAATCCCAGAGGGGTACAAACACGAACACCAGTATTTTTCCAGCTTCTAACCGCGCACTACACCCTAAGGTGTTATAATACTCCCACAACCCTTTTTCGGGACTCACCGGAAGTTGTAGACGCGATGGTAACTTTTGTCTTATATCCTCCAAAACATTTCGCAGCTGATCCGGGCTTATTACACTGGGGGATAAATTGGGCTCCTATATGGGTGGTCCATTCGACCAATGACTGCTCGACCCGTTGTAGCCGTCGCAGCATATGCATTAATTGTAAATATCTCTGTAGGAAAGCTTCCCCTCTCGAAAACTCAGTTTCAATTCGACTAGATACATTCCACAATTCCTCATGCAAAGCTTTTAACTAATAATATCATTAAGGCCTTTCCTATTTTCTTGCATTTTTCTTCTAGTGATATTTAATATCGATAAGCCCTCCTTGGTAATTTGTGTTAACGTTTTCTGCCCTCGCTCTCATTGCTCTATTCGTGCCGTTATTAACTCGAGGTGCTCTTCTGTAACTACTCCGAATAATGCCTCCAAGGCTTCGCCTATTATAGGTATAACCTCTCTCTTAGGCCTGGGCTCCAGGTTGCTAAATCTCTGATAATGATTCCTTTGGTCGGTCCACCGGCGCCTTAAAATGCGCGTCTCGTCCTCCAAGGGACTCAGTATCTGCATATATTGCCCCACCTGCTTATAATTGTCTCCTTACCACATCAAACTGATCAATCCCCATCCGATGTGTGCCGCAAATCATTCAGTAGTGTTACCAGTCTGTTCGACTGTGTGATTATTACCTCGCTAGTTTTCTTGAAAATGGCACCCTTTCTCACTAGCAGCGCAGTAGATGTCCATAGCAGTCCTAACAGGAACAGCACTATGATCTTCTTCATCTATACAACGACAGGAAGAAATGGCTCGGTCAGCGACTCAACCGTCCAACTCATTCACTAATAACGTTGTTTCTATAGCAATCTGTATGTGACTCATGTATAGAATTGTCATTCAAAAATCACTGACAAAAAAGAATACGCTGTGTCTATAGCAACCCGTAGGAACAACTTCTTCCCCTCTGAACCATGGAAAAGAATTATTTACAAGAAAAGATATTCCACTTAAGGAACGACTGCGACCGACCAAATGTCGTCATACATTGAAATAAAACAAATTCTCCAGGGTCAAAGAGGCCTTTAATCTTCGTCGACCTCTCAGCAGGACATATTAGCAATCCATGTAAAATAGGCATCATCGACAAGCGAAAATCGTCAACAAGAACAGTCCCCGGTCACCACAATTCAACCCCCTTCGATTCAGTCGTCATCATTCTCCCTTACCCCTAAATAACCACAGGGCTTCTGAAGGTCGGAGGCGCCACCCTCTTGTTTTTTTTTTTTTAACACGATCCCTTAGTTATCAAATTTCCTTCGATATTTCTAAAACACATCAGTGATCTGTTCTCTTATGAACGATGTGTAAAATATAGGAAGTTAGCCACGCCCCTCTATCCATCTTGACCGTCATCGGGAGAACGAAGAATAGGTTTTGTGAGACTTTTGATGTTCTGCTCAACTGACGATGTACATATGTAAAAACCTGTAACTTTTGTGAGATGAACTTTTTCGTAGTAAGAAAACCTGACTCTGTCTTCTTTCTTTTCCGGCGCGCATGCGAAGCTTTATTTTTGCTTTTCAGCAGAAATCAACACGAAGCTGAGACGCTAAGAATCCATGTGAAGGAATCCCGGCAGACTAAACTGGACGATCACGATCAACAGTTCGACCAAGGCAAGAGATTAGTTGTTGACCTGAGCGGGAGAACCTGTCACATATTAAATTCCTGATTCCGATTCTGATTTCGATTCTGATTCTTATAAATCTCTAAATCTTTAACTATAAAATTGTTATTTTTTACCTGATTACCATAAAAAACATGTCAAACAAAATCAAATAAAAAACGATGGTTAAAGAAATTGTGTGTAGCATCTAAAAATTTTTTCTGATTCCAATAGTTTCAATTTTTGCGATACCCGATTCCAATCCGATTAATCGTTCCAACGCTAGTGTATATATATATATATATATATATATATATATATATATATATATATATATATATATATATATAATTTTAGGTTGAGCATTTGGGAAGGGATATATAAATTACCATTAGCGTATGAAGCGATGTTCTTTGTGTAAACAAATTTAGCTTTGGTATTTGGACAATATCCAAACATTGTTAATTCACTGCCCACATAGCAACAGCCGTATAGCTCAACTGTTAAAAACTCCAACTGTCGTTTGGGCGAACGGGTTTCGATCCTGGCTTGAGGTAATTGCTTGTCTAGCCGCACTGATGAGCTGTGAGACAGCGAAACAGTACTGTATGTAGATGAGTATATATATATATAACTTTCCTCTGGGAAGGCCCCCAGCCCCGACTCAATTCCAGCAGAAGTATACAAAGCTGGTGGACCTACACTGCTTTTAAGACTAACAGAACTCTTCCAATCCATGTGGGAGAGTGAAGAATTACCGCAAGATTTTCGTGATGCTACTATCGTTCACATTTACAAACGCAAGGGAAATCGTCAGTCATGTGACAACCACCGCGGGATATCCCTTCTTTCCATCGCCGGGAAAATCCTTCTCAACCGCCTGCTGGTGCACCTTGAAGATGGTCTTCTTCCCGAGAGCCAGTGTGGCTTTTGAGCAGGCCGCGCGACGACTGATATGATCTTTGCTGCACGCCAACTGCAGGAGAAGTGTGTCGAGCAGCACCGGGGCCTCTACACCACGTTCGTCGACCTGACCAAGGCCTTCGACACTGTTTGCCGAAATGGCCTCTGGCGGATCATGAAAAAATTTGGTTGTCCAGACAGGTTCATCGCCATTGTCAGGCAGTTCCATGAGGGCATGACCGCTCGTGTCCTGGATGACGGCGACCCCTCAGAACCCTTCTCTGTGACCAACGGGGTCAAGCAGGGCTGTGTCTTAGCCCCGACGCTCTTCAGCATGGTTTTCTCTGCCATGCTCCAGGACGCTTTCAAAGACAGTCACTCTGGCATTGTCATCAAGTACAGATGTGACGGGGAATTGTTTAACATCAGGCGAATGCAGGCAGTCACGAAAGTGAGGGAAACCATCATCAGAGACCTTCTCTTTGCCGATGACTGTGCCCTTAATGCCCCAAATGAGATAGAGATGCAACGTCAAATGGACGGATTTTCCACCAGTTGTGACAACTTTGGTCTCACCATCAGTACAAAGAAGACAGAAGTTATGTACCAACCCGCCCCAGGAGATGCATACCATGAACCCGGCATCACTGTCAAAGGACAGAAGATCCATGCTGTGGAGCAATTCACCTACCTTGGCAGCACCCTCTCCCGCACCGCCAACATTGACATTGAGGTTAAGCATAGGATCTCCACAGCGAGCAGTGCATTTGGAAGACTTAGAGACAATGTGTGGAAGAGGAGAGGCATTACACTCGCAACCAAACTGAAAGTATACCGAGCGGTCGTCCTGACAACCCTACTCTACGCCTGCGAAACTTGGACGCCATATAAAAGACATAAAAAAACAGTTGAATGGCTTCCACCTCAGATGCCTCCGTAATCTTCTCAACATCCGCTGGCAAGACAGAATTCCTGACACAGAAGTCTTGAAGCGCGCGGGGCTCCATACCATCACCACCATAATCCGCAAAACCCAGCTCCGGTGGGCAGGCCATGTCTATCGCATGCACGACAGCCGAATCCCCAAACAACTTTTCTATGGGGAACTCAGCCAGGGAAAGCGGAATGCAGGGGGCCAAAAGAAACGATATAAAGACTGTCTGAGAACGTCCCTAAAAGACTTTGACATCAGCCCCCAGTCTTGGGAGAGTCGCGCTGCTAAACGTTCGGCCTGGCGTTGCGTCATCAGCCTAGGAGCCGACAGGGCAGAGAATCAACGCATGACACACGACCAGCAGAAGCGCAAGAGGAGGAAGGAGAGAGCTGCCGGTTCACAGCCTGCCGATACCGCCTTCACGTGTCCAGAGTGTGGAAGAGTCTGCCGAGCACGGATTGGCCTCATCAGCCATCTCAGGACCCACAAACCCCTGACGCCGAATTGATTGATACCTTGGTCATCGTCGATTTCGACGAACGAGCAAGAAGAATAAGAATATATATATATATATATATATATATATATATATATATATATATATATATATATATACAAACATTTATGGCTACATATGTGCATACATATTTCTGTAATCACCCGCGTTGGGGGATTACGTCTTCAGGCCAAGGATTATCGTCGATAACTGATATTTCGTTTACAAAGTTAGAATGTAACATGGGTGGTGGTTATAAGTGAGGTCACTTAATTATCTTCAAAGACCTCACTTATTCTCTCCCCGCTCATAACCCCCTCCCATGTTACATTCTAACTTTGTAAACGAAATAAGGAAATGTTTTTTTTTAATATCAGTTATCGACGATAGGACTCCTGGCAGACTAGACTGGACGATCACGATCTTGAAGACGTAATCCCCCAAACCCCCAACGCCAGTGATTACAGAAACATGTATGCACATATGTAGCCATCAATGTTTGTATAAATAAATATACCTGCTCTGTTCACTCATTGGGCACTCTTTGGTAGACACATGTTGTTTCATTGGATGTACTTCTAGGAAACTAAACTCTACTGGCTTAATATATGTGTATATATATATATATACACACACACACACACACATATATATATATATATATATACATATATTAGTGTTCTAAAAATAACAATAAAAATAATAAACAGAAACAATCATTGAATAGAAAAAAAAATTTTAAATTAAAAATTTTTTTAAAATTTTAAAATTTAAAAAATTTAAAAAAATTTTTAAATTTAAAAAATTTAAAAAAAATTTTAAATTTAAAAAATTTAAAAAAATTTTTAAATTTAAAAAATTTAAAAAATTAAAAATCTAAAAAATTAAATAGTAAATAAACTCTTCAAATAAAACGAAAACATTCTAGGTACTTTTCGACCAACTCATTTGCAATAAATAAATCGTCGGTAGATAACGTTTAAAATAAAATATCGGCGAATGACGTTTAAATAAGATTGAATGGGGGGGGGAGACGAAATACATACTTTAAAAAGTGGAAGAAAGGACATAATATTATTGAGACACCAGCGGGCGTCATATGTGCATATAATTTCAGAAACAAAACTAATTCAATGGACAAGATGCAGGAATTGTTTTAAAGCTTTTTAAACAATTCTAATTTATGAGAGCTCTTTTTGCCTACAGAGCGACGATCTCCATATTGTCATACACAAGGCCTCCAGAATATTAAGTTGACGCTTGGAGTGGGGCCTTGTGTATGACACAGAACGACTATCCGATTACGCCTCACCAACACATTTATTGTTCAGCAAATGCTGTCTAATCGCTGACTCATGGAGGTGAAAGTACCCGGATGTGCTGAGCAATTCCTGCTGTGTTTCTGTATACACCACTTATGATTGGGTTCGTTTAACATCTTTGGTGAGCACTCGTATAGAATTAATAGGAATACAAGCCTGTGTTTATCAATATTGATAACTTGGTACGCGTATGAGTCTAATCAAATATTTATAAATAATCACGATCATTAATAATTCTGCCGATGAAAAAAAAAAAAGCATTTATTTTATATAGCGTTTTCCAACAGTATCTCCTTTTCGCGTGATGTCAAGATTATCGACGTGAACACTGGAATCAGAAACCGAGTTAAAATACATCGTCGAGTCTGTAATGTTAACATTCCCAGATATATGGTTAGGCAACCTATCACACGCGGGGTGGATTTGGCTCGTTATGAACACACACACACACACACACACAACACGTACACGCGCACGCACACACGGATATATATATGTAGCTATAATATAAAGCTGAACGTCTGTGTGTGTGTGTGTGTGTGTGTGTGTGTGTGTGTGTGTGTGTGTGTGTGTGTGTGTGTGTGTGTGTGTGTGTGTGTGTGGTTACCAATAGGCTCCTATATGGTTGACTATTTTAAAAAACGGATTACATATAATGATAAAAGATGTATCGAGGATCAGGAATGGGTATGTTTGATCTGGCAGAACGGTGGTTCATAAAAATTTTGGGTCTGCATTCGCGCCTGGTCCCCAAAGTATGAAAATACAAATATGAATTTTAAAAAAAACGTTTACAATGGTTTTTGATATAGATGTACATAAGAATACTTTGATAAGTATGTTTCAACTTAAATAGGGATGGTATAATAAAATTGTGGGGTCTAGGTTCGCGCCTGTACTCCATGGAAATAGGCACAAACTTTGATAAAGACTTTTCATATCTATTTGCGTAAGTATACTTTGATATTTATGTTACAGTTTGAAGAAATATGATATAATAAAATTATTGTGTGTTCGTTCGCGCCTGACCTCCATAGAATGTAAATATGTCACAAAGTTTAACAAGGTTTTTTAAAAGGAGCGAGGGTCCACAATAACATCTTAACTTTAATCTTAATTCACGTTAGCTTTTATTTATTTTTTGAGTTGAATCATATTGTGTCGAATAAATTCACCTCATAAATTCACGTTCTTATTAAAGTGAAGCCCCCCCCCCAAAAGTCGGAACTTTAGACAATTCTCGGCACAAATTTTGCATAACTCTGTTTTTTTCCTTTTCCACTTGCACGTGGCACTCTTTCGAAAATAGATAAATAGATAAATAATAAAAAATAAGAACGTTACTTGTTATCGTGTCAAAAGAAGGAAATATCCTGCTCACGTGATTACGCGCCTTTTTAAAAACATTTACATAACCTTTTTATTTCTATTTATATATCTGTTTAAGCTTTCTTTTGTCAGTGTACTAGAAGGAATTCAGTTGATTACAGCCCTTTCTGAGTGTTCTTTACATTACAATAGCACAACCCTGAATTCGACGGCGCAATACTACACCGTTCAATACTGTAAAACTGAAACGAAGCTGTTCTGCTTGAAAAGGGCGCCATTTTATTCTTATTCATATTTATATCGATTCTTTGCTTTAAAAACCTAAAGTAATTACGTGTTTACTTTTTGAATATCCCATTTTGCTGTTTCGGATTATTTTACTAAAGTAAGTAAAGCTTCATTATTTTTCAAAACGATTTTTGTTTCTTTGTTTTTCGATATTTCGTCGATATTATTTAGTAAGAGTGTTTAGCAGACAAGCCAACAAACGACTACCCTAAAAAATAAATATACAAGAAATAAATGTTACCATAGTCAATAAAAGTTCAGTTCATGTTTTTTTTAAATAGGTTTTAATGCTCTTTACTTGAAATAATTTCAGCGAACCGAAATTAAAACGAAATTTGAGGCGATAACTACTTAAATTAATTTTTATATAAACTACACATGCCATAATCGAATATTCCTCAAGCACAAAATAAAGGAAAACATTAAAATATGTTTATAAATATTCCTTACGTTGACGGAACTCTCTTAAATTGTTAACACAAAATGCTCAGGTGCCCTTCCTTCAAATTGAAAACGGGGATCTCCATTTCAAAGTCGCTGCCATTTTGATTTATTTTAAACCGGTTCGTGAATTTAAAAAAAAATTTTTACAAACTACTTAAAAATACAAACCAATGAACTTTTCTACCATAAAAGTAACTTTTATTGACTATGGTAACATTTATTTCTTGTATATTTATATTACTATATATATAACATTTTCTCTTTGTAAGGAAACGTCATTTTGTTGGTCACTCTTGGCTACGAATGGAAACAAAGTTGATATACAAAAAATATATTTTCGCGAAAATTATCTTTACTTTCATCATTATTGATATTGTTGTTGTTATTAAAATATTTGCATTGTAACGCTTTTTCCAAAGAGATTGTTTTGTAAATTTTAATTTTAATTATTGATGCTTCGAAGAACTTTATTATTAGTTGTATCATTAGGGCCAACATGCTCCTAAAAAGCTCCAACTAATGAATTCCAACAATATCGCGTCCTTTAACATAAGCACAGTTTTGACACTACAATACGAGGAGGTTTTACTTACGAGCAAAAAAAAAAACTTTGATGATGGATGTTTATTGTTTGAAATTAATGTTTCATGTTTTAATGTAGAAAAGAAAGAAAATCGGAAATATAAATGAATAATATTTGCATCTTAACGTGTTTTCAAAACAGTTTGTTTATTCGTTTTCAAATTTTATATGTATATGCATATATATATATATATATATATATATATATATATATATATATATATATATATATACTTCATTTAATCACATAAATTAATATACGAAATATAAAACTTTAAGTATTTAATTCAACAGTGATCAATACGTAGGTAGAGCTAAATAGTAAGTTATATATTTTTAAGCCATATATATTTTTGAGCTTACTATATATATATATATATATATATATATATATATATATATATATATATATATATATATATATATGAGCAAAAAATTAATAAAATATGTTAAAAAACACTTTGAAATGAGTTAAAAACATATTTAATCTGAAAAGGAAACACTAGATAAATGGATAGTCCTTAATCCGCGGAGTTTCGAAGAAATACTCTCTCATCAGAGGGTAGGATTTAGCAAAATGCGGGATCGGATTTTGCATGCAGAAGTATTTGATGAAACAACAAGTAAGTCAAAGATCTTACTTGAAAACGAAATAAGTAAAGCAGAGGGAATATGGTAAAGAAAAAGGTGATTACACACTAATGGATAGTCTGGTGGAAGATAAAAAATCCAGTGACGGTAAAATCCAAATGTAAAACTTCAAGAAAGTTAAAAGAATATGTTTTTAACTCATTTCAAAGTGTTTTTTAACATATTTTATTAACTGTTTGCTCATATTATAAGCTCTATTTCCTATTTGGTTTTATTGAGCTTTTATATCTGGCTGAGATAATTTTATAAATATTAATTCTTTAATATTTATAATTTACTTTAATTTTACCATCTTGGATCATTTTGGTAAATTCAATTGTAATTTTCATTTTATATATATATATATATATATATATATATATATATATATATATATATATATATATATATATATATGTAAACTAGCTGGGAGCGTCCGGGTGTAAAATATGCTTAAATATGATAATTGTATTTGCCGATATATCGTATAAATTATTACAAATTTGTGATTTCAAATATAAAACAAAGTATTTAGGTGCCATCAGCCAGAATCGAACCTTAAGCTGTAGAATTCAATGTTGGTGACGTTACTACTGTACTGACCTGAAACGCAGATAAAGTGACTAAAACGTAAAAAATAAACTAAGATGATGTACAAAATGTTTAACGATATTTTTTGATCCTTAAAAAATAATTTTAACTATAAAAAACGGTATATAAAATAATTTTAGCCATGAAAAACGGTATATAAAATAATTTTAACCATAAAAAACGGTATATAAAATAATTTTAACCATAAAAAATGGCCCATAAGAATCCAATCATTTGAGGCTCCTAGTGCCGCTTTGCAACATTTAGTTTAAAAATATAGAGACAGACAGACACACAGACAGACATATAGCCGTTTATACATTAGATAATTTATCACAGAAAGGAAAACATGTTAAGTAGATATGTAGTAGTTAAATTTAATTAAAATGCACAATACATTGGTTTATTTAATATTAACAACAGATGAGTTTCCTTGTTTACATAGAAATGGAGAACTGTTTTATGTATATAATTAGTTTATCTCCATGCTTAGATATAGTCATCTACCTTAATTGTGATAATGATAATACAAAATAGAAGGTAGGGTGGGTAAATAAGTTGTAATATTTATGTTAATTGATAATAATTTTATAATAATAGTAACAATAGGGGAAGAGAGTGTTTAAAGTAAGATTCAGAAATCAAAATGTAAAAAAATGGATTTCAAAGAATCGAAGTAATCTCCTCCGACTGAAATATACTTATTGTGCCGTTTCAAGAACTTATAGAAGACCCCGTGGAAGTCCTCTTGTGTTAAAGTGTCAATGATATTCGTCACAGCCGCTTTCATCTCCTCAAATTGTCTCATAACGAAAGCCTCTTAGGTTTTCCTTAAGCTAAGGGAATAAACAAAAGTTACAGGGAGCAAGGTCTAGACTATAGCGAAGGTGATAAACTATCTGGATGCCCATCTTGGTCAAATAGTCTGTAACAAGGATGCAGTTGTGGAATGGTGCATTCGCACAAATCTTCCGCATCTTCAGTTCCTCGTGAATAATTGTGTGAACAGTTCCCGCACTGACATTAAACTGTGCGCTTATTGTCTCTATACACACACATTCTTTATTTAGCCAGTCAACTCTGGTGTTCTGACTTCTTTATTCTTCATATCCCGCTCATCATCCCTCATAGCCAGCAGAAGGTTCGTTATACACAGCTAAAAAACTTTCTCTACGTCGGTGGCGATAATGTCATCGACCCAACAAAGTTCAAGGACGCTCCCTTGTTGACCACATTTATTAGGGTCAACAAGGATTCCAGGACTGAGGCCCTCTGGGCGTGGATTGACGCCGCGAAGGATGCAATCCCAGGCCAGCAGCTGGTGGAAACGGAGCATCCTTCGCTAAACAATTTAGTTTTTAAATGTGAGTCCCTGTATATATTTACCCCTCCTTTTACAGGGCTTTAAAATTAATTTCCTCCTGGACGTGGGAGGCGTGGCCAAGAATGGAGTACAATCTGCAGACTTACTGACCGGAAGCCTTGGACAGGCCTGCCACGTCCTCACCCCCGGGGACTTCAGGCCCGTCTGTGACACTGAGTAAGGTAGGTGACCATGGCTTCAAACTTGGCTACTTATAATGTGAGGGGCCTCAGATGTCGAAGCAAGGCCGCGCGCGTGCTGAGAGATCTGGTGTCCCTCAAGGTAGATATTGCCGCTATACAGGAGACCCACTTTATTTGTGACGGGGATTGTCAGGTGCTGGTGAACGATTACGATGTTTACTCAGCATATGGCAATACCTATAGTCGTGGAATCTCCTTGCTAGTAAATCGCACCATATCAGCGTCGGCGAATGTTGTTCACGCGGACAAGGACGGGCGGGCGATTGTCGTCGATGTTGCCGTAAATAGCAATGTGTTTCGGATAGATGCAGTTTACGCACCTAATTCCGCTGTGGTGAGGGCTTCCTTCTTTCGATGGTTGGGGGGTTTTATAGATGATCCAGAGAGGGTAGTCTTAATGGGTGATTGGAATGCCATCCTTGATCCCAAGATAAATAAGGTCGGAGGTACTAGCGGGTCAGTGCGGTGGGACAGCAGTCTGTCTGACCTGATGGCTTCATGCGACCTGGTTCACAGATTTCGCCTGGATCACCCGGGGCGGGAGATGTGGACGTGGCATCCTAATGCGCCTTCCTATACAAGTACTTACTTGGATCGGATGTTAGTTAGAAGAGACGATGTAATTTTCTATCTTGCCCCACGTTCCACTTTTTAGGACACTCGGACCATAAACTTTTACTTGAGGCTGTCGCCCATGTAGGTCCCTATTCTGAAGGATATGTTCAACCATTGGTTTTTTTCAGAGCTCCATCCCTGGGCAGGTGACCAAGGGAGTGATCACATTGCTGAGGAAAGGTCAACAGCATGGTGGGGAGGAGGATTTAAACGATTTCAGGCCCTTGACTCTGCTAAACACAGAGTTAAAGATTTTTGTCAAGGTTCTTGCGAATCGGTTGCAGTTTGTCATCACTGACTTGATCGAACCAGACCAGAGCTATGCTGTGAAGGGGAGATCGATTCAGGACAATTTTCATCTAATACGCACGATCATACAGGGGACAGAAGACGATGCCAACACCGCGCTGATCAGTTTGGATCAGTCCAAGGCGTTCGATAGGGTGGACCATAGGTTCCTGGGATCTGTGCCGGAGGCTGCCGGATTTAATTCGGACTTCCGCAAGTGGATCTCTGTACTGTATAACAGGCCGACGGTAGCGGTGCAGATCAATTGTAAACTGCCGGAGTCTTTCGCCGTCTCCCGGTCGGTGCGACAGGGTTGCCCGCTGTCGCCTCTCTTGTACGTCCTGGCGTTGGAACCCCTCCTCCGCAAGCTAAGGTACGAGGCGACTACACCAGTCCTGCGTGGGATAGCTCTCCCTGGAGGCACACGAGCCAGGGTTTCCGCGTTCGCCGATGACGTCACTTTGTTCGTGTCTTGTCCCACGGACATTCAAGTGGTCACCGAGGTGTTCGCTCGATACGAAAAAGTTACGGGGACCGTCTTCAATTGCAGTTAGTCGGTGCGTCTGCGGTTGGGTGGCTTTCCCAGAGTAAATTCGCTTCCAGGCATCTTCAGTTGGACCGACGGCCCGGTCCGGGTCTCCAGCTGAAGAAAAACTGGTCGGAGGTCGAGACCAAGGTCGAAGCCTCTGTCAAGACTTGGGTTCGAAGGAAATTGTCCTTGAAGAGTCGGGCGGAGGCATGTGCTACATAGTCTTCCTGCTCATTCTTTACCGTCTGTCTGCACTTCCCCTCTCTGCAAAACGACGAATCAGCTTACAGGAGAACCTCGACACACTCTTGTGGAACGAGGGTAAGCATTATGTTTGCAGAGAGGTCTGTGTTCGAAATCCGAGCGAGGGAGGCTTAGGACTGTCCGATCTCCGGTGTCACAAGCACGCAGAGAGGTTGGCATTCCTGAGCCGTTCGTTGTACGTAGACGTTCCATGGGTCGCTGCGGTTGGAAGCTCGTTTTCTAATCTCACACCTGACCCCTTGGTCGAAGCTCGGCGGAGACCAAGGGGGAAACAAACATTCTACACCGAAGGCCGGTCCGCACTTAGAGCGTTGCCGGAACAGGCTTTATCGGGAGCTAGTGGGGCGTAGCACAAAGGAACCGCTAGTGAAACAGATGGGGATGTCGTTAGAGGAGGTCCGCTTCCAGTGGAGTTGGGCGCCGGGACGGGACTTTCTTACAAACTCGGAATTTTCCCTTACCTCGCGACTTGTCCGGAATGCCTTTCCTTGAAGAACTCAACCTGTACAATGAAGAAACCCAGGTCTACTGCCTGCGCTGTGACGAGGACATGAGGGAAACAGCCGGTCATGCCTTTTTCCACTGCAGCAGGCTCAAGACCCTCCTAGAGTACGTCAATGAGGTAACGGCTCGCATCGATGCCAAGCGCTGGCTTGAACTCGACGAATCATATTTTGTGGAGAACATTGATCCGCCGCTGCCTAGGGAGAAAAGAATGGTTTTTCTAGCGATACTAGCAGTAGCGAAGATGGTCGTATTGATCACACGCCTCAAGCGAGTCCGCGAAGGGATATCTGTTCCGGATCGGGATCTGATCGTCTACTTTAAACATCTGCTTAAAGTAAAGATCAGATGCGATTGGAAGAGGTTGCCTCGAGTGGCCTTTGACAAGAGGTGGGTGCATGACGTTAGCTTGTGCATCCGACGAGGCGCCAAGGTTGAATTCGTGTTACCACCATAAGCATGGCACATGCGGTACTGGGTCTTACGGAGCCCATCCCGCTAAGTTAGACAAATAAAAAGTAAAGAGACTCTTGACTGGTGGTACAACTGATATCCTGTCCCCCAATTTTTGTTTTTTGGCACTAGAGAAACTTCTGGGGCTACCCCCCCCCCCCGATCTTTTTGTCTTATCAACCCCCCCTGGGTACAACACCTACTCGAAGGTCGCCGCCTACCCCCCTCCCCCATCTTCCCCTTTTTTTGTTTTTGACAATTATTTATTTTTCCTCCCTACACCCGATAAGAATTCTTCCCAATCCCCACTATGGATCTTCCTACTTGTTTTCGGTACCCCGGAAAACAGTAGGTGATCTAACTTTCTAGATTAGCTCAGGGAGGGACCTTACTAAACAATGCAATTTTATTTTTTGTATATTTTTTCTAGATTTCTCACTCCCCAACACGAACTGTTTTTCTTCCAAAATTCAAGACCTTTTTATTTTCCAATGAATTGAACTTTTTTCACACACACACACACACACACACACACACACACACAAAAAAAAATACACACACACAAAAAAAATACACACACACACACGCACACACACACACACACACGCACACACACACAAAATAATTGTAATTATATTCTTTTTGGCAAAAACGCTGGGGTTTTCATTAGTTAGTTTAGAGTCCACAGAGTGAATGAGGTACTGTGGTAAATGTTGCCAGTCAAGAGTAAAGTCGCCAAAGACTCCATTTTCACTGTAATAACAAAGACCCTGCAACACTCCCCCACCCAGATCTTAAAGGGCCTTGTGCCTAAATTTGTTTTGTAAATTTGAATTTTGCTTTTAATTTATTTTAATTTTAATTACTTATTTTGATTGTAATTTTCATTTTCACAAAATAAATTATATATAAAGATCAAAGTGTAGTATCTTGTTCTTACTACATGCCGTACTTATTGTGATATGAAGTGGGTGATCATTTTTCTGTAATAATTTAATGTAAAATGATCACCCACTTTACAACCAGTCAGTCTCAAGGCCATTCAAGTCATTCTCCAGATCATTCAAGTTGTTTTTGAAGGATTCCAGTTATTTTTAAAGCATTCAAGTCATTATTAAGTTCATTAAAGTCATCCTTAAGTTTACTAAAGTTATTTTAAGTCATTTACTTTTTATTTATTTAAGTCATTTCAGCCCATTTTCGGTCATTTTAGTTTATCTCTAAGAGTTTCATGTCAATCCTACATTCACGTATTCATTCATTACACGAGAGCAGGCGGCTAATCGCTATCGGCCTTGTTTTTGGAGCAGCGATTTAAATCAACTGAGAGTCAAATTTTTATTTAAAAGACAAAAAACTTCCAATCAAATTACGATTTTTTTAATTAAAACACTTCCTGTCATTTTCATTTTTTAACCGTTTAAAACTTCCTTAATTCAAATAACAATTTCAGGGGTGTAGAGAATAGGAACGACTATTAAGACGGGACACACAAAAGAGTGACACCGTCGTCTGATGAGTAATATAAATAGAGCACGCACGCACGCACCGGTAGAAAAACTACGACTACGACGATAGTCGACTCGGAAACTTTACATGGCGCTACGAACAGGATTTATTTTTCAACATAATTTCTTTTGCACGATTTTTGGAGTATAATGGCGTCAGGACAACACGAGGACGGCCAATACATGCAGTTGATTCAACAACTAATAAATCTGCAAAGAGAAAACAATGAGCTTCGCGGAGGGAGTGCCTCGAGTCGGTCTAACACCAAGAAACCAGACCGGCCACGTATCGAACATGGATTCACCGACGCGGACTGGGCGCTTTTCATCGACTCGTGGGCCCGATACAAACAAATGTGCGGCCTTACCGACCCCGTGGAAATCCGCAATGAACTAAGGACAGCCTGCTCAAATGAGGTAAATAAACTTTTATTTGACTTAGTTGGACCTGAAACCCTCAATTCTGTGACAGAGGAACAACTCTTAAGGCATATACAGTTCATTGCGGTGAAAGGTCTACACCCGGAGGTGCATAGACATAAATTTCATAACATCAGACAACAGACGGGGGAGGGACCCGCACAGTTCTTGGCAAAGATTCGGTCCCAGGCACGGTTTTGCAATTTCACGGTTCTGTGCCCCAACGAGAACTGCCGGCAAGCTGTAAACTATTCGGAGGACATGGTAGCTGGCCAACTCGTAGCTGGTCTGGCAAATGCGGAGTACCAGTGTAAATTGCTGGCCGAAGCAAATATTCTAACCACTGTGGAGCAGAAGCTTCACAGGCTGGTTAGTTTAGAAACTACAGAGACGTCTGCTCCTCAGTTGCAACGAGGGCGAGGCTCAGAGGGACACTCGACTTTTGGCCTACTAACAACCGAAAAAAAAACATCTCGGAAGGAGCAGCCGCTCAAAACCCCTCAGAATAGTCCTTGTGAAGGGTGTGGGAGGACCTCACACTCCAGTGGGTTAAAAGGGCGGAAGAACTGCCCGGCGAGAGGGCTGAAATGTTTTAATTGTGGCATCACAGGCCACTTACAAAGAGTGTGCCGGAAACAGGAGAGGTCGACGGCGGAGTCAACAAACGATACCACACGTCAATCGAATATTTTCGGCAGCAGAATGGAGGGGGCACCGGCATGTTACAATCAAAAAGGTAGAATAGCAGCAGTGCCACACCTTGCATGGAGCAGTGGTGGGTTCAGGAGAAGTCCCCCTGAGCCACCACCCTCATTAATGGTCGATGTGTCCCTGATACCAGAGTCCCAGGCTAAATTCGGGTGCGCTTTGGATAAGGGAGTAAGCCGTCGAAAACACCGCATCCAGGCCATTGCAGATACCGGTGCCCAGACGTGTTCGAGTGGCCCAGAAATATTGAAAATATTAGAGTGCACCAGCAGGATCTTGATACCTACCACCCACAGGATACGAGGAATCACAGACGAACCCCTAGATATCAAGGGGGTGGTCCTGACGGTCAGAAGGAAACGCGACAAGTGGTCTACGTTTCAGAAAACACGTCAGGATTCTACTTGTCAGAATCGGCCCTCAAAGACCTAGGAGTAATCAATCGCGACTTCCCGCATCGAGTATCAAAGGCCGATTTATCGGCTTCAGAAAGTGGGACAGCACCGTGTGGATGTCCGAAAAGAGAATCCGTCCCGGATAAGCCAGCGAGGATCCCGTTTACCCCCACTGAAGATAATAGGGAACGGTTAGAGAAGTGGTTACGTGAACACTTTAAGTCCAGCGCATTCAACACCTGCCCCCATCAACCGTTACAAGTCATGGTAGGGAGGCCGCTGGATATAACTTTTACCCCGGGGGCGAAACCATCGGCCATACATACACTCATTGCAGTCCCTCATCACTGGAAGAAAAGGGTAAAGGATGATTTGGATCGAGATGTTGCGTTGGGTATTATCGAACCGGTACCAGCAGGCACACCTACGATCTGGTGTTCGAGGATGGTAGTCGCTCCAAAGAAAGACGGGTCACCAAGAAGGACGGTAGACCTACAAAAATTGAATGCAGCAACGATGAGAGAGACTCATCACACACCGTCCCCTTTTAATCAGGTGTCCGTGGTGCCTGCCCAAACCAAAAAGACTGTCTTGGACGCATGGAATGGGTACCATAGTCTGCCACTCTCCCCAAAAGCCCGGGACGCGACCACGTTCATAACGGAATGGGGCCGTTATCGGTATCTCAGGGCTCCCCAGGGTTTTCACGCATCTGGGGACGGGTACACGCGCCGGTTCGATGACATCACAGTTAACATGCCTCGAAAGACCCGGTGCATAGACGACACACTCCTATGGGACAGGTCCTTAGAATTGGCTTTCTGGCATACTGTGGACTATATTACCCACTGTGGTAAAAGTGGGATAGTCTTTAACCCTGACAAATTTCAATTTGCTGACGATGAAGTTGAATTTGCCGGCTTTGTGATAACCTCGGACGGCGTGAAGCCAACTAAAAAAATGACGGAGGCTATTCTCAATTTCCCGACCCCAACGAGCATTACTGGTATCAGGTCCTGGTTTGGTTTAGTTAACCAGGTGTCGTATACATTTGCACAGGCCGATATAATGGCCCCTTTTCGAGAGTTGCTGCGGACAAAGAACCGTAAATTTTACTGGGACGACACATTGAATAGACTTTTCGAAGAGTCGAAGAGGAATATCGTTCAGAAAATCGAAGAAGGGGTGAAAACCTTCGATATAAACAGAGCGACCTGCCTTTCAACCGACTTCAGTAAGGTTGGCATTGGGTATTTTCTGTTCCAGAAGCATTGTCAATGCCCAACGGAATTAGGTCCCAACTGTGGTAAGGACCACTGGAAGATGATTTTGGCCGGGTCTCGCTTCACGAAAGATGCAGAATCTCGTTATTCCCCTATAGAGGGGGAGGCTCTAGCGCTGATTTGTGGCTTGGAGTCTTGTAGGATGTTCATCCTGGGATCCCCAGACCTATTGGTCACCATGGACCACCAGCCCCTAGTGAAAATTTTCTCGGATCAGATCCTGGAGAATATAAAAAATCCCCGCCTGTTCTCATTCAAGGAGCGGTCGTTGATGTACAGGTTCCAGATTAAGCATGTTCCCGGGAAACTCAACGCAGCACCGGACTGCACATCCCGATACCCGGCGCCGTCAAGACACAGCAGACTAAAGGGCACTGACACTTCCCAGCAAATCGAGGGGAGTATACAAGCATCCATCATAGCTGCATACGCACATGACCCCAAGTTCCGAGCGATCACCTGGGATAGGATAGTCGCAGCTGCAGCCACCGATGAGGAGTGCCTAACGTTGGCGTCATACATTCAAGACGGGTTCCCAAGGTCATGCCACGAACTACCACCAGAAATCCGGCAATTCTGGCCGATGGCAGACCAACTATATTGTCTGGAAGGGGTACCCATAAAAGGGGACAAAATTTTGATACCAAAACGGCTTAGAGCCGAGGTGTTAGAGGCATTACACTCCGCCCATCAAGGGGCGAATGGTATGTTGGCTAACGCCAGCCAGCGGTTATTTTGGCCTGGTTTAGACGCCAGCATCCGACAAACAAGGGCGCAATGTCGGAGTTGCAATTCGATCGCCCCATCCCAGCCTAGGGAACCATTAATGCCAGCCATAAACCGGAATTCCCATTTCAAAAGACAGTCACTGACTTGCTAGATATGCACGGGAAAAGTTACATGGTATACGCGGACCGATATACCGGTTGGATTGAGGTCACACCACTACCATCAGGAAGGGCTGCAGCGGTGTGTAACGCCCTGAAGGTTTGGTTTTGCACGTATGGTGCGCCGGAGGAAATATCATCCGATGGAGGGCCACCATTCGATTCACTAGAATACAAATCGTTCCTAGAAGACTGGGGCGTAAAAAGGCGCATATCATCTGCACATTACCCCCAGAGTAATGGCCGAGCTGAACTGGCCGTAAAAACGGCCAAAAGAATGCTGATGGACTGCGTTGATGGCTACGGACACCTACATCATGATCGGGCAGCACGGGCGATGATGACTCATAGGAATACGCCCAGTCAGTTGGATTGTCGCCGGCGGAAATGCTATATGGTCGAACAGTAAGGGGCCATCTCCCCGCACTTCGCAAAAAATACTGCATCCACAAGCGTTGGACGGAGACCAGAGATTTGAGAGAGAGGGCGATGGCGAAAAGGCACGTACTTAACAAAGAACAGTACGACATACACAGCCGCCCCCTCCAACAGCTCCGAGTCGGCGATTCTGTGCAGGTGCAGAATCAGGAGGGACCAAATCCACGACGATGGGCGAAAACTGGGAGAGTCGTCGAGACAATGGGTAACAGGCAGTACAGGATACGGTTGGATGGTAGCGGCAGGATCACATTACGCAATCGCCGTTTCCTCCGGAAAATCAAACCGGTCATGGATACGCCGGAGTATCCACCCACTCAACAACCCCATCAACCACCTCCCCAAACACCAAGAAGGGAGGACAGCAAACCACCGTGCAACATGCATGAGATGATGGAGGTGGAAGAAGCTGATTGTGACACATCAGAAACAGATATGGAGGTGGACCAAGATCCGATCAACCACAAGCCGATGCAGACGAGTCCGGTCCCACGACGCAGCATGAGGGTAACACGAGCACCAAGGCCACTTTCCCCTCAAATGCAAGGACCAACTCACTACTACACGGAATTCTCCAGTCACATGACCACAAAACGACGGTAGTGTGGTCACATGGTGGGGGGAGGGCATGTAGAGAATAGGAACGACTATTAAGACGGGACACACAAAAGAGTGACACCGTCGTCTGATGAGTAGTATAAATAGAGCACGCACGCACGCACCGGTAGAAAAACTACGACTACAACGATAGTCGACTCGGAAACTTTACAAGGGGCTAAAAGGAACGCAAAATACATTAAATTAATAAGAAATAAATAAAAAAGAAAAAGCTGACGAATTGCAGAGTAAAATATTTCGCAAATCATCCAATCCTTCTTTCGTTTTAAATAACTATAATTTGCAATGTCGTGGCAGCTTCTTTCTTTTTTTTTTTTTTTCTTTCGGTTTTACTTCTGGCTGATAGCACCCAATTTTTTTTATACATCACCTTGGCTCTCACAATATTTTTAAAGACCAGACAACACCGAGCGCCGCTCCCGCTCACGTTACCACATTTTCCCCCTCCCCATCATCATAGTTTACCATATTTATGACCGGGCAACATTTATACCCACGCTGTCACAATTTTTATTTTCTTTTACAACCAGGCAACTCAGCCACCCACCCCCGTTCTCAGAACCCCCCCCCCCCTACAGCTGCCCCACTTTTTACGACAGGGCAACACTAGGTGCCCCACTCCTGCAGGTCTTAACTAAAGGAAAATAAATGTAATTCACATTTTTCCTTATATTTGGTGCGCCCTGAACTCATTAATCCGTGATCCGGTGCGTAGAAATCAAAAAGTTGTCGACTTTACTCTAATGCTATTTTGAAAGGCATGAAACCACGGTTTTCGCTACAGGCAAAATAACAGTGCAATTTCGTTTACACTGAATTATTCACATAGCCAAATTAAACACACCCCCGTTTTCACTTTAAAGAGTATAATTATCAAATAATTTTGCTATTTTCAAAAATAATGTTCATCATTCATTTCAAAAGATTTCATTTTAAAACTGACATCCATATTGATTATTCTGAATCCCCGAAGCTTTTACACACCTGCATCTTACGTTTATTTGATAACATGTTTCCTAAAACGAAAATCACTTTACGGGATTAATGTTTGTTGTGATGCAAATTTTGTTCCTGCTACTTGTTTGGTCGTTCAGGAATCATTCATGATGATGTTGTTGGCATTCGTTTCCCCGGTATCTTTCTATTTAGATTTTTTTTTTCAAAGTGTATACGAGAGGAAGCACATTTATTTTGCAGTTATCTTCCTTTTAAGAATATTTTCTCGAAGGATATTGAGTTCGGACGACATTAATGTTGTCGGTATCTTTCTATTTGGATTTTTCTTCTTGAATGATATCGAGTACTTACCAGAGAAACTACATGACCGTTGCTAATATCTTTCTCTTAGGAATTCTTACTCCAATGATATAAGATACTTACGGAAGATACCAAGGTTGCCAATGTCCTTAAGTGGAAGTGTTTCTATGGAACGAGCTAGATTCGAACTTGGCACACTGATTTTCAGTCCGTGTTTGTAACGACCGATCTATGATCACTTCCCTTTTATTTTTGTTGTTATTGTGATTGTTGAGCACCATTCATGATGGATTTTTTGGCATTTGATTCTATGATATCTCTCCGGTTAGAATTCTTTCAACAAGTAAGCGTAAGATGCATGGGGATTCAAAATAATCAATATGGATGTCAGTTTTAAAATGCAATTTTTTGA
Organism: Euprymna scolopes; assembly: GCF_053919585.1. Lineage (NCBI taxonomy): Eukaryota > Metazoa > Mollusca > Cephalopoda > Sepiida > Sepiolidae > Euprymna > Euprymna scolopes. The sequence goes on along the minus strand of NC_136495.1, from coordinate 156,911,891 downwards.
AATGAATGATGAACATTATTTTTGAAAATAGCAAAATTATTTGATAATTATACTCTTTAAAGTGAAAAGGGGTGTCTGTTTAATTTGGCTATATAAATAATTAAGTGTAAACGAAAGTGCACTGTTATTTTGCGTGTAGCGAAACCCGTGGTTTCATGCCTTTCAAAATAGCATAGCATTTTGATTTCTGCGCACCGAATCACGGATTAATTAGTTCAGGAAGACAGTAAATATAAAAGAAAAAAATATGAATTAAATTTATTTTCCTTTAGTTTAAACTTGCGGGAGCGGGGCACCCGGCGTTGCCCAGTCGTTTCTGATAACGGGGGCGGGGTGGCTGAGTTACCCGGGCGTACTTACGAGGTGGATCACATTAAGCCAATATCGTTATTTGAAAGTGTTTCTGTTGAGCAAACTGTACTCGAACTTGGTACACACAGGCCGCCAGTCCTTGTCGTTACCTACTCAGTCACCGTCACCTAAACTTTTTCCATAGATCTCAATCGAGTTTTATTATTTATTATAATAAAGTAGTGTATCTGTTAGTCTGTTTGTTTGTTGGTTCCCAGTACAAAGCAATATATGACGTCATAGCAGATGACATCATACATGATGTATACTTTCGGCCTGGCAACACTTGGTATATACAACTAGTTTCCAAATAAAATAAGGCAAAACAAAACTGTTAAATACATAGGGCGTTTATTCCGCTGGATCTTTGCTCCAAATCGCTGATAAATGGAAACAGAGAGCGATATTTGCTATGTAATCATATCTTATCAAGATATATTAAATTGAGATGTTTACACTTGTAGACTTCGAAACGAACTGACTATTTCTTACCTTCACTCTTTTTTGCGCTATTTTAATTTCAGTTATTATTGTTATACATATATATTTTTTGCTGTTTTGATGTTTTTGTTTTGTTTTGTTTTGTTTATGTTGTTTTTGTTGTTGTTTTTTATTTTTTGTTGTTTTTGTGGTTTTTGTTGTTTTTGTGTTTTTGTGGTTTTTGTTGTTTTTGTTTTTGTTGTTTTTGTGGTTTTTGTTGTTTTTGTGGTTTTTGTTGTTTTTGTGTTTTTTGTGTTTTTTTGTGGTTTTTGTTGTGGTTTTTGTTGTTTTTGTTTTTGTTGTTTTTGTGGTTTTTGTTGTTTTTGTGGTTTTTGTTTTTGTTTTTGTGGTTTTTGTTGTTTTTGTGGTTTTTGTTGTTTTTGTGGTTTTTGTTGTTTTTGTTTCTGTTTTTGTTGCTGAGCATCGTTTATTGTTTGATGTTTGTATGAATCAGATGATTTTGACGGGGTATTCGTTTCCCTGATATCTTTCTAGTTAGAATTTCTCTAAACAGACATTGGGTACTTACGAGAGAGACCACGTCAAATTTGCCAACATCTCAATGTAAAAGGAACGAATTGGATTTGAACAGGGCACACCCAAGTTGCCAGTTCATGCCGTGAACCACAGCCACAGTCACTTCCCTTTTATTGTTGTTGTTGCTGCTGCTGCTGCTGCTGTTGCTGCTGATGTGTTGAGAAGAACAGGGTTAAGCCAGTAGGACTTCTACATAAGGCTACAATCTGGACTATATGATATTCTCCTCGCGGGTCGCAGCTATTTTTAAACCTGCAAGAAATGAACCAGATGATTCTATTGCTGTCATTCATTTCGCTAATATCTTTCTCGTTAGAATTATTTCTAGAAAGATGTTGGAGACTTAAAAAAAGGTACCACGTGAAGGATGCCAACATCCCAAGTGAAAGTGGATTCCAATTTGGCAAACCCGGCTTGTTATCCATATCGTTAACCACTTAGGAACAGTCACATCCCAGATCCCATGTTTTTTCCTCATAATTGAGAGCAACATGGCTCAGCACTTGCATACCCGTAAAGTTGAGGGGATATAAGTCAGGCTGTCATTTACCCAAGTAATAATTACCTATTTTTTTCTTGATACATAATTTGAAGAAATAATTTTCTTGTTAATTTATTTGGAACCGCTTTTACCGTGGCACTCTAAGCACTGCAAAATTTTTATCACGGTGGAGAAAATAGAAATGATGATGTTTATGATGATGCTGAGGCTATCATCGCCACCGATGATGCTCTAAATAACTAAATAAATATTATGAATTCATATTTTATTTATAACACACACACACACACACACACACACACACACACGCATATATATATATATATTAGGCACCGCCAAAACTGGGGGGGGGGGCAGGTCAGTACTTTTTGACGGACCGTCTTTTTAAAAATCTACCAAAAATCAGGTAATTATCCGATCAATACGAAATTTTTCAGCGATTATTAAGAGAAGAATGAACTTTATAACAGTGTACTTATTTTTCATAAAGGATATTTATATATATATATATATATATATATATATTGCTTACAAACCCCCCTTGTTTTGAAGTGGGAACAAATATGCTTAAAATAATCATCTGAAACTGAACACAACATATTGTGTTGTTGTAAGGGACAGAATTATAGATTTAAAAAAAATTGTTTGCATACCTTATTTTGACGTCTGAATATCAGAACTTCGATTGTGTTTAATTATCCCGCTTTTGAGTTTTGAAGTGTGAAATTCGGTGAATATGTTAAGTAAAATAATTAATTTAAGTTAAGCAAAACAAATTGTTTTAAAATATTTATACGAAAAAAGCCATTTTAAAATTTTTGATAAATAAATTAACAATTTTTTTAGCGAGCCGAATAATGCATGACTATTATTAAACAGGGCATGCTTTGAAGAATAGATACAAAAAAAAATTCGATAAATATTGTGCCCTTTGTGTTAAAAATAGCATCATTTTTTTCGATCCCGTTTGAAAACGTTTGCCGCCTTTCGACTACGGTGGACCAAACGCGCTGAAATAATTTTTTATTCTGCTTTAAATTCCCCCCCCCCCATTTTGGGGAACCTGACCCCCACACACATACACATTAAAAATAAAACTCATACAAATGGTCACCCATCTGGTACTGGCCAGCTTCAGCTTAATAATACATTGAAATTTTCGTCACTGAAAAATAAGTTTTTTTGGCCTGTTTGGTCTTCCATAGTTTGCTTTTTATCAAATACAAACGTAAACAGTGTCGATCTAGACTCTAGATCGACGCGAAATAACTGGTTGCCTATATGAAGAGGTGGAATTATTTGAAATCCAGGCATTATATTATAATATTTTTGCATATTCTCTTAGAAAATCATCCTAAATCTTAGACAAAAAATAAAAAAATTAATTATTTCAAAAACCTTCTTTTTTTTTTTCATATTTATGTACGTTTTTTGTGCAAGACAAAAAATGTCAATTGTTAACTTTTTAGGAAAATTTAACATTTAAAATTTAATTAAAAATAGTAGAAAAAGTTTTACATTATTCTGTTTTCTATATGATAAAATTCAGGGTTTTATCTTTCTGGAAAAAAAAAGTTACTCAGAAATAATGGATTTTAATAAATGTAATTTCGTTTTAAAAAACAACAACAACTTGATTTTGCAGCCATTTTTGGCGGTGCCTGATATATATATATATATATATATATATATATATATATATATATATATATATATATATATAGTTATTCATAAAATATATATGGCGATTAAGCTACACTGAATATTCGGCGTTTCATCCACTCTAGGACTCCTCAGGCTTATGTTGATGAAACGCCGAATATTCAGTGTAGCTTAATCGCCATATATATTTTATAAATTACTAACTAGCTCTACCTACGCATTGAGCACTTTTGAAGTAAATTCTTAAAGTTTACGCATAAATCTATACCTTCGTATATTAATTTTATGTGAGTAAATTAAGTATATATATATATGTATATATATATATATATATATATATATATATATATATATATATATAAATGTAAAGTTGGTTCGTTCTAAACGAATAAAACCATATTTCTACGTTACCAATTTATTTGAAATTTTCAGACAACCCATCTTTAGAGTCGATGTATGTTTTTATGTTATTAAAATAAATTTACCTCGCGAATTATTAAAATCTTAAATAAAATAAATATATTTTTTAACCGTTACTGCGAATCCGTTCTGTTGATAAAACTGAACTTCCGGTTCGATTCATTTCACAGCCACGAATTGACGAAAGATTTCATTTTTTGTTAACTCGATAAGTAAAAAAAAACAAAAAAACATATTTCATTTGTTTATCTTCCAAATTTTTTAATTTACACATCTTTTCTTTATTATATAAGGCCAAAAAAAGTTTGTCGCTTGCTATGCTAAAACAAAGTTTTGTTGTTTTTTTATTTTTCTAATTTCAAAATATTGTGATGTTTAATTTGCAGTATATTTCAATTTAACTTTTATTATAAAAAGTTTGGGTTTATGATTTGTTTCCTGCAAAAAAATATATATATACCCTCTCTGAAAAAAGAAACAGGCAAAACTAGCTGATAAAATATGTAAGCCTTCTGGGGAGCTAATCGCTTCAATATAATTCCAGAAACATGTAGTGAGAAAACACGGAACATTTTATATATTGAATATACTATATTTATAATTTTTTTACTGTAGGATTCTCCTGATCTCGCGGCTTTTTTTTAAATCTCAGTTGACAACATTGCATCACTAAAAAAAACACAAAATGAATGCCGACGCTCAAAGTGTATACACATTTTGACTCCTCCCTTTACTTAAAAATTCACCAAAAATCAGGAAATTAACGAATTTTAATGAAAATTGCAGTATTTTTCAAATAATGATCGCAGAATATAATAAACTAATTATTTTTACTTAACTCTTAGTGAAAATGTTTTATTTTGTTTAAACAAAAAATACCTTTACTAAAGTTATGGTTTTCAATAGTAAATAAAAAACGCAAGAATTTACTTTTGCTTTTTTAAAGCATCGTAATTTGTAACAATAAAAAATAATTTTTACAGTAACATTACGATAAAAGCCCCTAAAGTCCGTATTAATGAATTCGATATAACTCGAAGAAAAATGAATTCTCGCATACTATTCAGGAAATTAAAGATTCAATTAGATTCCTATTTCAGTCACCTAAATTATTTAGAGTGAAATGAGTTTAGGAATTTATGGCCAAACCTAAATATTTTTTTTTTGGTAAATATCCAGATACGCTACTACAGAACACCGACAACTCTAATTTGTTTGGGGGGAATGCGATTCATATTTTTCGTGTTTTTATTCAATGTAACATATTTATTCAGCTTGAAAAACATACAGTGTTTACCGATGTATTTGAAAATTCAAGATGGTGTCTGATTCTCTCTTTAACACGGTAAGTTTGGGAAAAGGTGTTATAAATAAAAACCCAGATAAAATACTGTTAAAAACTCGCTCAATATAAGTTACCGTGACATAGGTTGACATATATTCGGCGGGTTTTTAATAGTATTTTGTATATTTATAACACCTTTTCCCAAACTTACCGTGTTAAAGAGAGAATCAGAGGCCTCCTGTAATTTTCCAATACATCGGTAAACACTGTATGTTTTTCGAGCTGAATAAATATGTTACATTGAATAAAAACACGAAAAATATATCCAGTTTGGTAGAAAAGTAATTTATCTTGCCTTTGATAACATTTATTTGTTATATATTTGTTTTTTGACAACTTTTTCGAATCTATGTGTACAGTAATACAAACTCGTTTTTTTTTTGTCCGCGCTATTTTTTAAATCGTATTTCCAGGTTTAATTACAATGTTTTTTTTATTTAATTGTAAGGTTAAAATACACCCTCCCCTCCCCATGTTAAGAATAGCTTTTTAAATATTAACGTTATTATTACAACACAGATCACTCTCTGTATGAGTACTGTACTTTCACCTAACAATTTAATAAACAAAACATGGTACTTATGCAGAGAAGGTACCGTACTGAAATAACGCTATTAAGAAAGCCATTCTTAACATGGGAAAGGGAGAGTGTTCTGTAACTATTTTATATTTTCACCTAACAATTTAATAAACAAAAGATAGTACTTATGCAGAGAAGGTACCGTGCTGAAATAATACCGTTATTTAGAAAGCTATTCTTAACATGGGGAGGGAGTTTTGCATCTATTCTATACTTTCACCTAACAATTTAATAAACAAAAATAGATAGTACGTATGCATAGAAAATACCGTGCTGAAATAATGTTATTTAGAAAGACATTCTTAACATGGGGATGGTATTTTGTAACTATTCTGTCCTTTCAACTAACAATTTAATAACAAAACATGGCACTTATGCAGAGAAGCTACCCCGAATAAATAATGACGTTATTATTTAGAAAGCAATTCTTAACATGGGGATAGGGGTGTTTTGTAACTATTCTGGACTTTCACCTAACAATTTATTAAACAAAAGTTAAACTTAAAGCAGACAAGGGACAGTACTGAATCATTAACATTATTTAGAAAGCCATTCTTAACATGGGGAGGGAGGATGTTTTCTAACTATTCTGTACTTTCGGTGCTGATGCAGAGAGTTATCTGCGCTATTTTTTAAATCGCATTTCCACGCTTAATTAAAGTTTTATCATTAAGATCGCAAATTATAAAAATATATTTAATAAAATAAAAATATTTTTCGTAACTGCGGGACTATTCGCCATTTCCGGTAGAAATTAGCCTTTCACGTGCACAACACGTGGACGACTTTCGAATTACAACAGTTAACTTTCTAATTAATAGATGGGTAAAAAAAAATCCCTATTTTTTAAATTATATATATATATATATATATATATATATATATATATACATATATATATATATATATATATATATATATATATTTGTACTTTAACCTTACAATTGAATAAAAAAACATATAAAACTTTAATTAAACTTGGAAATACGATTTAAAAAATAGCGCGGTCCGGTAAGTGCACTAGCGTGTTTGTATTACTGTACACATAGATTCGAAAAAGTTGTCAAAAAACAAATATATAACAAATAAATGTTATCAAAAGCAAGATAAGTTATTTTTCTACCAAACTGGATATATTTTTCGTGTTTTTATTCAATGTAACATGTTTATTCAGCTCGAAAAACATACAGTGTTTACCGATGTGTTGGAAAATTCAAGATGGCGTCTGATTCTCTCTTTAACACGGTAAGTTTGGGAAAAGGTGTTATAAATAAAACCCCAGATAAAATACTGTAAAAAACTCGCTCAATATATGTTACCGTGACATAGGTTGAGATATATTCGGCGGGTGGTACTGGTCGCGATTAGAGTTCCCTGCCGAACACCCTAAAAAAACACTGATTTCTCCCTACGCATGAGCAAAGGACATGTTTTAGTTGCCATAGTAACTAAACGATCATGAATTTTTATCGACTTTGTTTTACTGTTTATAAATATTGAAATAAAAGACATTCCTACACATTTATTAATAATATCTCACTTTTAATCACTTTTATCGACTTTTTTTTACTGTTTTACTGTCTATGTGTCACTTTTATCGACTTTTTCTTTTCTTTTTTAATATGAAGAATTACTTCACCCTCGAAAATTCCTTTACAATTACCACTCTTATAGGTTTTCGGGGTCGTTGAAAACGAAAATAACGTTTATAATTAAGGCAAACGAGTATTTTCCAAGATATGAAGAAATGTTAGTTTTAAAAAGTGGAGGATCACTTTTCCATAATAATTTAACGTAAAACGATCACCCACTTTGTGGCCACGATATCTTTTGAGGGGGGGAACTTTCTTTTTACCCTTGGAAAATCCTTTAAAATTACCTGTTTAAATTGCAAAATGCAAAAGAAATCAAACAAAAAAAAACGTTTTTGACAAGAAATACACAGAAAAATTTTTTAAAATAGCATCCATTTTCTTCTATCGAATTCATTTGATATTTTTATTGAAAACTATTTTCTCTCGGATTTTTGATAAAATATTCCATTTTCGTATATAACAAAAAAAATTTTTTGTAGATTTCGGTGTGCTAAAAACGAATCTGCAAACCGTTTCCGTCGTAAAAAAAATAGTTTTTATGATATGAAGAAATTACTTTTTCGGAAAGTAGGCGATCACTTTTCCATGTAAATTTAACTTAAAATAAGGACCCACTTACTAGCCAGCTGAGAGAGAGAGTGGGACTTTTCCCATGTTTATTGGCTAAACAGCTTTCTCTTATGCTCGCGCGTAGCATAAACGAAGGCTACGGCTGTGAAATGGAAAATAGTCCCAGAGGTCAGGGGTTATTACCATGCAAAAGAAATCAATCAAAAATCTTTTTAGCCAAGAACACACAGAAAAATGCCCCTCTCAGGTGGTCAGAAAGTGGGTGCTCATTCTAAGTTAAATTTACATTGAAAAGTGATCACCCACCTTTTGAAAAAGTAATTTCTTCATATCATGAAAACTTTCTTTTTGCGACGGAAACGGTTTTCAGATTCGTTTTTAGTACCCCGAAATCTACAATAAAATATTTCGTTATATACGAACATGAGACGGGCCTTAAAGTAAAATAATACCGGATTTTGGGGGCAGATTTGCCATTTAGTTGTACAAATATCCTCAAACCAGGTAATCACTAAAAGGGACTCTTAAAAGTCGTCACCTGTATCGAGCAAAAGTTTAAAACCACTGATTATATGTCAGCCTACGTCACAGTAACATATATTGAGTGAGTTCCTAACAGTATTTTGTATAGTTTTTTAGTTTAAACTCATTTTCCCAAAATTTCCCCAAACTTAATGTGTCTGATACAGTCTGCCGCCATTTGTATTTTTCAAATATACCGATAAACACTGCATGTTTTTGAACCGATTAAACACTATACATTACATAAAAACACTACAATCTTATCCAGTTAGGTAGAACATTTACTTTTCTTGCCTTTGATAACATTTATTTTTTATATATTTATTTTTTGACAACTTCTTTGTATCCGTGTTTAGTAATACAAACCCTTTTCATTTAATGTAACGTTTAGTCGGCTCGAAAAACTGTTTATCGGTGTATTTGAAATATACAAATGGTGGCGGACACTGTGGATTACGTTAAGTTTGATAAAGTGAGTTAAAACTAAAAAAACTATACAAAATACTGTTACAAACCCACCGATTATGTCAGCCTATGTCATGGTAACATATATTCGGTGGGTTTTTGACACTGTATTGTATAGTTTTTAGTTTTCAACTTAATTTCCCAAACTTAACTTAATCAACAGAGTCTGCAACCATTTCTGTTTTTCGAGCCGATTAAACATTTTACATTACATTAAAACACTAAACAATTATTCAGTTAGGTAGAAATATAACTTACCTTACATTTCATTTATTTGTTTTTGACAACTTTTTCGAATCTGTGTATAGCAACCCTCCCCCATCACTCAAATATCAATTACTAACTCACATTTTTTATACAGAAAAAAAAAATTTAGCGTTTCAACATTTTTGCTACGTTCAGCTTTATCCACTGATTGTTGGTCGAGCCCAAGCCATGATTGACGGTAATCCCGAGGATCAGGACCCATTTCTGAAAGAGTAACATTTTTTTTCATTTTCGCTTTTTTTTTTTTTTTTTTTTACTTTTTGGAGTGGATTGCTGTACTAAGAATATAAGAAACATGCATTTTCTCTTTTTATTAGAATTTTCCATTACACCAAATTGAGCCACAGCAACGCGTGGCAGGGTACAGCTAGTATATATATATATATATATATATATATATATATATATATATATATATATATATATATATATATATATTAGCTTGACAAGGAAGTTATTGCGGTTTTTGATTCAGATGAACATATCTTGACCCAAACAAAAATTTATTGATCAAAATATACAGCATCATAATCAACAGACTTTTAACAACGCAAAACAAGTGTATTTATACTAGTAACGTAAACATCTTTCGTTCTGGTAGCGAAAAAATCGATTAAGAGGTTTTTTAAGCATTTCTCACGCTGTCGAGATGCTTGAAAATATGGTAGTCGCTAGGTTAGAGGTCTGTAGAGTATGGCGGATGAGGCTGTTTCGTAGCGAAATTCGTTCAATTACTGCAGGGTCGGTTTAGCACAGTGCGGTTAGGTATTGTCGTGGAGGAGAATTAGGCTTTTTTTATTGACTAATGCTGGGTGCTGTTGTCGAAGTTTCTAATGTGTTTCATCCATTTGTTGACAGTACTTCTCTCCTGTAATTGTCGCACAGTGCATTGTGAGGAAACATCTGCGTGTGTTGGATTGTCACGTTGATGGAGTCACAGGTTAAAGCCGTTGACATCGCAGGTGCATCGGGGAACTCGAGACTGATATAAACAAAGCGGGTAGCTCGTCAGAGGCAGAAGGAGAGAAAATAGACACGCGCCCGGCTGTTAGGACACCGCTCGGTTGTCCACCGACCACCATCAACCGCCGCCTTCGCTATTCCACGCCATCGCTAAGTTTCCCGTTGCTACACGCGAACAATTGATTTTAGTAGTCGCAGCATTTTGGAAAATAAATAAAGACATTTATTTTTCTACAAGTTGTTTTGCGTCTGTTTTTGGCCGGAGAGCACTGGGAACGCATCGTAATGATTTCGCCTACGTTCCAAGAATTGTAATCGATGAGATCGGTTGCGGACCACTAAATAGTCAGCATGACCTTCTTTTGGTGTAACTCTGGCTTCGGTAAGTGTCGTGGAGTTTCGTAGGCGTCTAACCACTGAGCTGAGCTGAGTGTCGTCGGTTGTTGTAAAGAACTCACTTTTTATTGCAAGTCACACGCCGGTCGAGAAACGGGTCGTTCTTGTGCGTAAAAGATACGAGGTTAACATTTTTGGTTGTTGTTCAATTCGCGAGACACATTTATCAAGTTTTTTGTTTGCTTTTGCAATCTCAAGTGGTTGGAAAACGTTGTGTAGGTACGCTACACTTAATTCAGCAGCAAGTTCTCAAACAGTTGTGCGTTAATTGGCTTCGACTTAAGCTCTTAATTTATCGTTGGCCGACCACTACGTCCATCATCATTTTGAAGACCCTCGTCACCGCCACAAAATGTCTTAAACTATCATTGCGCTGTGCGTTCAGTAGTGATTCCTGTGCCAAACGCATCGTTGATATCGCGAGCTGTTTCAGCAGCTTTTCGGCCTAGTTTGAATTGAAATAAGAAAATTGTGCGAATTTGCTATTTTCCCCATCTTGTATTCACGTTCTCAAAAGAAAACATAATTCTTATAAAATTATTGTAATTTAAACGATTACATAAAGCGAAAAACGTTCTTTAAAATGACATAAAATGAAGGTATTTTAACGAAAACGTTTTTGAAAATACATCATTTGAAATCCAAATTAAAAATTCCGCAAATCCTTTCACTTAATATTTGTGTTGCATATCAAATTTTGACGGTTTCATCGACTAAAACCTTGTACGCATAAAACCCAAGACAGTACTGCGAATAATTCAATTAACACGAAATAGCAACCCTCATCTAAAAATTATAGAAACAATTACAAGTTGTTATTTTTGTCATAAAAAGTGTGTGTTATGAATTAATGAGTTTTGAAAATGTTATTAACAGATAATCATAGTCATTTACAATACTTTTTGTTATTTTGGCTAGGATCAGGGTGTAGTGTCTGTTTTGATGCTTCGCTTCATCTTTTCTCTCTTCGATCGGTAATTTTATTTTCACTTCGGAGTCACTATGTATCAAGGCCAGAAGGCCGCTCAAGGATAAGGGTCAATGAATGTAAAGTGGTGATGTAATAATCACTTAAGGGTTTTAAAAAGGTATGATTTGATTATTTATGGGGGGACAGCTTAACAGGAACTGGTTTGCGTTAGATTTAAAGGTTACCATGTTGTATTCATCCTGGAAGCATACCAACAGAACAGTATTCTAAATGCGGGCAGTTCTCGGAAAGAAGCTTTGTTCAAGGAATTTGCGTTTACATTTTGGCACAGATAGAGAGTGGAGAACATCATATGTACTGGTTGTAGATAGTCGAGCTTTTTCTATGAAAGTTTGGCAAGAGGAGGATCATAGATCGGAGTTCAGACGAGCACTTGTCATTAAAACAGCCACAGAGCAAAGACAGGCTCGCGTCTCTTCTGAGGGAAAGAGGTTACAGGGAATAGAAAGGACATCACCTATTAGGTTTCGAAGCCGATTTTGGACTCTATCAACGATTTCTGCGGTGCTTAAAAATCATGTCATACTGATATATAAAACGATAATATATTTTGATGGAGAGAGTTGTAAGGAGGAAAATAAATGTACGACAATTCGACAGGTTGATTCTTCTCGGGCTTAAATCGTCAACCAAATCCGATATTTTTGCTATTATTATATAACCATTTGTGACCATTTTAAACGCCCTGTTAGGACGGCATTTTCACTGCAGCCAAATCCCAAGGGCGTTTTATTCAGCAATGGTCGTATCAATGAATTGACTTGGCATTGATTCGATTTCATTACACCTATGTATTATTTTTTGGCAGAAAATGATTCTTCAAAGATTCAACTTATAATTTTGACAATCGATCATGTTTGTTGTTTTTTTTTTCAATTTGTATTCAAATAAAACTTTAAGTACATTATATAATTATTTTATGTTATTTCTTAAATATCGTCGACAGGTGCACCTATTCTTTTTTTTATTATTACATGTTCACCCCAAACAAGGCACATTGCCACTTTGGTGTAGGGGAATACTATCAGGGGAAACATCTACTGGAGTACTATGTAGGGATTAGGGCAGCGAGATGTTGGTTCACGTTGCACTTGAACTTATGCATGTCAGTACAGTTGGGGAAGCAGTGACCTGAACTGATGTCGCGGTACACATGGCCTGCATATTAAACAACGAAAGGTCCTTCTAGACTGAGATAATCTTTTTTTTTCTCTCTCTCCAGTTCAAAGTGCATCTTTTCAGGTTACCACATTAAATACCGACTTTGTGCGAACTCTTCTCTCTTGGTGGAGAACAATACATAAGTAAGGATATTTTTTTTTAAAAGTCCATGGTTTAAGGATACAAATGAAATTCAGAAACGCAGACAAAAACACGTTCAATGATATCGTTTAAAATCGTGCAAAATATTTAACGCAAGCAACGTGAATGGCGGACTATTTCGGCGACTTAGCGTCTAATCATTGAAAAATAAGCCGAGACTAAAATTCGTGTAAATTATTTAGGTCTATTCGAAAAAAATCGTATCAATATATTATGAGCAAGTGGCCATTACGTCTATAACGGAATAATCCCCGAAAATAATGCATTCTGATCAGATAAAACGAAAGAAAGTGGATGGGGTGGGTTGATGGAATGTGGGGATAAATAGCACGAGTAAGCGAAACTTTATTGGAGGGGGGGGAAGAAATGAAAGAGAGAGTAGGAGGGGAAGATCAGGTGGGAATAGTGGGAGATAGAAAATCGAAAGAGAGAAGAAAAGGGAGTTAAGAAAGCTTAGGAGGGTCCGGTGAGAAATGCTTAGTCTGAATAGTTCAGATAAGAACGAATGTATTTGTTATTTCTGTTACGTGTATGGCACAAGATCATCTATTTGAAGGTGTTCGCAGAAGAAGCACTTAGTGGCCTATATGAGATATAAAAGAATATCAGAATGGAAATGAAGATACAACCTTACAACGAAGAATAGGAAACTCTTTTATAAAATATCAACTTGTATTCTTGATAAGTGAATCCGAATGTCTACCAGATACTGTTTTTGAGTGTTTAAGGTCTCTCTGTACAAGGATTTGTCAGGTCAACCTCCTAGGAAGAGATATTTTACTACTAGTAAACCCTGACTAAACATTCAAAATCACATGAAGTATTCGCGGCCTAAATAAGATCTCCAAAGTAAAGATAAACCACGATGTGCCTTCTCCAATTACATTACCTCAAGTAACATCACAAAGATAATCCACCAGACTAGATAAACACTTGTCCTGGAATTCATTAAAACCAAGAGATTAAAAAGAAAGATATAATGTGTGCATGCATTCATTCTTTTTACGGACTGTTATCCTTATCTTCATTGTTGTGCTTGTTTCACCACGTTTCGGCCAACTTATTTTCTAGCCTTCTTCAGGTGATTAACCGCAACAGGATAGAATTCTGAGTCTTCTAACTTATCTCCAGTTACTACTGCCTTCCATAGTTGTTTCACAGTGGATAGAGGCGTTGAGTCTCTTCGGTTCCAGATGAGCATTGTCAGAAGAGTTTAATCCTACCCAAAGCAGGCCTGAGGTTTTGTTAGCCAAAACGTGATGAGACAAAAGCAACTATAGAAGGCAGTAATTGCTGGGGATAAATTACAAAACTCAGCATCCCTATCCTGTCGCAGTTAATCACCTGAACTGAAGAAGGTCAGAGGATGAGACATGGTGAAACAACAATTCTAAAGATGAGGATAATAATTCCGCAAAAAAAAAAAAATGACTGCGCAAATTAAGATTCCAAAAATAAAAATAAAGAAATAATTTTAAAAAATATATAATATAACATCTTTAAGTGATTAATCGGGTAGAGTTAAATTATGTTTTCAACTTCTTTCGTATCTCAGTGTTTGAGATGCAAAAAATAACTTAAATGCAATGTTTGAACATCTATTTATCTCATATAGAGATTAATAGTGAGCGTCAGGAATAGGTGCCCCTTGATTTCTGAGAACTTCGACTGAAATAAAATGAAATAAGGGATAAATTGGTGGGTAAAGTTGTTACTGAATGCAAAGAAAAGCCAAAACATTAATATAGGGAAGGTAGAAAGAAGTACTGCAATAGATAGCATAATTATGAGGAAATAAACATTAGTAAGATATTATTTAAGGCGTCAAGCAAGCATTTCTCATCAATACTAGACAGATATATTCACGGGCCTGGAGTCTATAATCGAAGCATCGTCTCCTTAATTAGAAAGCAACGTCTGGAATCGGATGGGCAGGCCTTTATGTGTTTTCGACTAGCATTTCATCACTGCGTTAGTTACTTTCTCTACCGTTCTCCCTCACGTCAGAACTTTACTCTAATCGATCATGTCTCATGATAATATACATGCAGCACCCTTCTTAGATAGCAACGCCCAAATAAAAAAAAAAGTTTGGTGACTTTAATGTCCACCATAAAAATTGGCTTCGGTTTCTCAGATTACACAGATGCAGCTATGTTCTCTACTTATAGCTTCTCTATAGCGCATTCCCTCACAAAGACGTTATGTTCCCAACGCACCTCCAGATAGTGATACCCCAGCAAGCTTCACTTCTAGACCTATTCCTTACCACAGTAGCTGAGGATTGTGTAACTGATGCCCATAGCCCAATTGGAAACGCAGAGTATCTAGTGATATTCTACCAGACTAGTCAATTTTTTTTCTGAAATGCAGTAAGACTAAGAAAAAATAAGAGAGATATACTATAACATTTAACTGGTCACCTGGGAACAGAAAACTTAATCTTAAATGTTTGAGAAGTGAAAGTGTACTTCAATGGAATACTAAAATATATATGCCTCTCATATAGGGATCGAGTGTTAGGCTCAGGAATGGTTTCTAATAACTTTGACTGAGGAAAAATGAAATGAAAAAGTAAAATGGTTATGTAAAATCAAGACTTGAGGGCTAATTCTTCAAGATAAATAGCCTCAGCACCAAAAAGTGCACGTTCTGCCACTCAAAAGTAAAGAATGTTTTGTTAGAATATAGCAAGTCAGTTGCCAAGATCGCTGGAAAAATGGTAGAATCCTTCTACCGCTCCAGAAGATATCTCACCCCTGATGCAATTCTCTACCTGTATAAAAGCCAAGTACGTTCAAGGATAGAGTAGTGCTGCCACATCTGGGCAGGAGCTGCTAAAAACAGCCTATCTTGCCTTGACAGTGTACAATATAGGCTTCGTGGTTTAGTGGATGATGCCATTTTCTCTTCCCTGCAACCTCTCTCCCACAGGAGAGATGTTGCGAGCCTGTCTTTGTTTTATCGTTACTACCATGGCAGGTGCTTGTCTGAACTCCAATCTCTTGTTCCCCCCCTCGCCAATCTTTCATGAAAAACACCCGTCTAGCTGAAACGACTGTCAATAATTTTCCCCATTCCTTATCTGTGCCAAAATCAAAACGTAGATTCCATGAACAAAACTTCTTTCTTAGAAGTGCACGCCTGTGGAACTCTGTTTCGGTTGCCTGTTTCCCACGTGACTACAACCTGGATGTCTTCAAGTCCAATGTGAACAAATTCCTGATGAACCGCCTCCTAAAGTAAGACACTTAATCAGATCTCCAAAACTAACGTACTGTACACACTCTACCCTTATTCCCGAGTGGCTTCCGGGCCTTGATAAGTGGTGACTACCTTGTAAAAAAAACAAAGCTATTATACAATGCGATGGGGAGAAGATAACGAAAGAACATGAAAGAAAAATCTTATTCCATCTTAGAAATTAAAGTAGCAATCCGGTTCATAAAATGTTTTTAAAATTATACCTGATGAAGAGAGATACAACATTTTTTTGCTTAAATAGAATCTTATAAGGGCCTCTCGGTTCAGGTCTTTGGAATAGCGGGTGAATGTCTGGAATCCGGTCTGATGCAAACTCTTTAACAAAAGCAAAAGAATAAGATTTCAAAATAAAAAGATTAAATGGAATTTTATTTTAACGGAGCTGACAATGTTATAATATTAACAGAGAAAAGCACGAAATTTCCAAACCATTTTGGCATAATTGTTAGAATCTTGGCTAAGTCACTGGGATGCCTGAGTTCAATCATTGATCAAGTCATATCGAAAGCTAAATAATGTTACTTGTGTCCCTTTGCTTAAACATTCAGTATATGGTGCGGATTAAAAAGTGAATGAAGTAATCCCGGGAATAGAATAGTGCCCTCCTCCACATCTCGGTGTAATCTATTATACCAAGGATAAATGACAGTTTGTATATCAAGCTGAAACTTGAAAATATACAAAAACAACGCTAACAAAGTTAAAATGTTTTTACTCGGCGTAACCACATATTTATAATATCTAAAATATTTTTTTAATATTTTTTTTAGGTCAAATATCTATTTCTATCATTAAGGGATATCAAGATTACACGCAAGTTACTCTGATGTTTGTTTGTTTTTCACAGCAAGTAAATCTGATGTTTTTTACGCCGACTCAAGTTATATGTGTGTATATCCAGGAAGAGGAAGGAGCTGGGCGATAAAGAAAGAGAAGGTAGGGGAAGTCTGGAGAAGAAAGATGGGTAAAGCCAGATAACACTGTTAATAGTTAACGAAAAGGAAGCCTTCGGGTCGCTCTTGAATATGGTTTACCGCTTTACTTTATACTATACGTGAAAAACTACACACAACATCAACGGGAAGAATAATATGTACCCCAAAATCCGTTTCTTCCAGTCAGGTTTCAAACAGAAACAGTGAAAGAATTGTCCCAAATTGCACTTGTTTATTACTTTGAGTTTCGCAATCCCCCCAAATCCTCCGTTACCGCACAGGCTCATTGGAAAATAATAGTGGCATTGCATAGTCATCAAATCTATCCGGAGTCTAGTAGTCGGTCTAACATTCACAGAAAATAGGAAAATACATAGAAGATAATTCAATCTCTTCCTTGTCTATGACTTCGTGTGTGACTTTTTAGATCATCTGTAAAACTGCATTTTGTCTTAGTCCGAAAGATCCTTTATTTCGTTTCGTATTTTTTTTATTGAATTAACTTTTTCAAACCAATAAAATCAAAACGATTTTGTACTTTATATTCACTTTAACTTGTCAACCTAAAATCGTCTGACTGTTAAATATGATTATTGTTTGATGTGTAATTTCAAGAAAATAATTTTAATTATTAAATTTTCGAAATTATGAAAAAAAATCAATTTTAAGTTATGGATTGTTCGAGCATTTATTTTGCCAAAAGAATGTTGTTGTTTGTTCATTGTTCGCAATGTGAAAGGAAACTGTGTTTGAAGGCTATATCAATGCAGTTCGTGGGAAACACCGTAGACACGATTTAGTATACAAAATACAGACAGCCTCATTGGAAAATAATAGTGGCATTGCATAGTTATCAAATCCATCCGTTTTTAAGAATCGGTTTAACATTCACATATAACAGGAAAACATCGAAGATACTGCCAAGGTGACTGAAATAAAGGTGGACTCCCTTTACAGAGAGTCCTGGATATGACCTTTAACTATATCCGATGGTGAGGCTCCAGCTTGCGGGCTTTGGGGAGTGTGGGGCCACCCCTTAATTGCCATTGATCCCAGGTCCACTCTGACCCGGAGTGGTAGTACCTGTTAGGGTTCCAACTATGGGTTAAATAGAAACCGACTTGAAAAAAAATTCTATTAAAAAATTTTCTTCAAAATCACTGGATTCGGCATTAAATAACTTGAAAAGGGTTGATATGCCGTAAAACAACCAACCAACCCTTTACAGGGGTAGAAATCTTTTCACGGTTGCAAGTATCCTGTATATCAACAGATCCATCATTCGCCATACATGGCGTACTATTATCACATATGACCTGCGGCACCAACCATTAATCTCTACATCTTAGGGTTCAAAAAAGACTTTCCAATATAATAGGTGCCACATTGTCTACCAAGCTCCAACCTCTGTCTCATCAGCGTAGTGTCGCATTACTGTGCTTGTTTTTTTTTTGTTTTTTTTTTCAAATGGAATGCGCTCTGGTTAATTTTCTTTAGTGGCTTCTCGACGTACGTACCCAACTACCGATCAACCCGATAATCAGTTAGATCTAACTCTTTAATTGTTCAGTTCTCAAGACACTAGAAGACTTTTTTCTCTAACTTATTTCTTCGGAATAACTTTTGAAATCCCTTCCATACTTCCTTTTTCCATGATTGCACCATCATACAGAAATTTGAATGTAATGTGAACAAACATCTCTCTGCACAACTTCTTACTTAGGATACCCTTACGTCTACGAGAATGTGCCTTGTGGTGGGGTGAAGGAGAAAAAAGCACAAACGAGTGTAACATACGTTCAAAGAGAGACAACATAGCTTCAGTCGATTTGAGGGAGTCATCTCAGATAATTGTCCACGTTTTTCGTCAATTCAATACATGTAATTTACAGTTATATGCGTCTTCAAAAAAAAGAACGACATCGTTACTGCTAGAACTGCTGTGCTATAACTTTGTGCCATACATTCAGAAAATTTAACTGCCATAATTATTACGGAAACATATAATTGCTCAAAATTATTCTTGTGAAAGAGCGTGAATGCCTACAGGAGAGAACCTAAATACCTACTAGACACTCGAACGCTTACCTCTATTGAACTTCTATCGTTTGTTATTTTCAGCTAACCAATTTATATACTAGTGTGTTTACTCGGCCAATATTTAGCATAACTGCATTTAAAGGATTTAACACACACGAATAAAACGCTGGAATCGCAATAACTTGCTAATAATCGGCAAACATCACTAATAACATTGTGTCTGAGAGATCATTGTTTAAATTCCTCGGCTTAACATTCATATGCAACATGAATTAAAACAAATACATTGAAGACGTTGCCAAGGCTGCTGTAAGAAAAGTGGGCTCCTGTTATCGTACAAGAAGAGTACTCACACTATCCTGAATCTCTGTAAGCTACCATTCTCCCACGCATGGAGTATTGTTGCTATACCTGGGCCAGTACATCTGCCACTAGTCTCTACTTCTTAGACAAGGTCCAAAAATGAGTCTCTAATCTAATAGATTTCACGCTATCAAACAAGTTCCAACTCCTGTCCTATATAAACAATATTGTATCCCTATGCCTGTTTTACAAGAATTTCAATCGAAGGTACCTCCTCAACATAAATATCTTCGACTAACCCGACAAGCAGCAAAATCCCACCCATACACTGTAGAGGTTCATAAACGACAGCAATCTTTCTACTTTAATAGTTTCTTCTTGCGAACTGATAGACTTTGCGATTCTGTCCCTGTTTTCAGCATTCATGCCTTCATTTAAATGTAATGCAAACATCTCGTTGCTTTATTGTGCCTCTGCATTTGCAGTATGACTTGTTTGGCTCGTGTAAGAGTTTTAAAAAGTGACATACCCAGATAAACATCATGGACGCCTCCACGGCACAAGATAATGACAGAGCCAAACTCACTATCAAATATTGAAGGTTAACAATAACCATATGTTCCCACTGAAAATTAGCATTCAGATCTAACTATGATGATTTTCTCGGAAAGTACAGCCTCAACAGAAAACGAATATATATTTAAAAAAATACTAAGATTACATTAACAAGACTATTAAGGATGTATGTATGTATATATATATATATATATATATATATATATAGCCAGTAGAGTTTAGTTTCCTAGAAGTACATCCAATGAAACAACATGTGTCTACCAAAATACTGCTCAATGAGTGAAAAGAGCAGGTATATTAATTTTATTTATACAAACATTAATGGCTACATATGTGCATACATGTTTCTGTAATCACCCACGTTGGGGGATTACGTCTTCACGCCAAGAATTACCGTCGAAAGATCACTTTCGACGGTTATTCTTGGCCTGAAGACGTAATCCCCCAACGTGGGTGATTACAGAAACATGTATGCACATATGTAGCCATTAATGTTTGTATAAATAAAATTTATATATATATATATATATATATATATATATATATATATATATATATATATATATATTGCCAAGTTCGACAAAACGCATCTGAAAGAAAGTTGGGAATTATGTCGGCCAGAATATTGTGAGAATAACATTCAAGATAAAGTAAGAAAAATCAGACTAATTCAATTATATATATATATATATAGTTGAATTAGTCTGATTTTTCTTTAGACATGTTTTAATATATACAACCTGAATAAAAAATATATGTCAACGCACTTTTTTTGTCGCATTGCTCGAATTATTTTGTTTTCTTCTGTTGAGCACAAGTGTTCGTTTTATAGAAATGTTTCTATGGAAAGAATTAAATTCAAACTTGGCACACCAAGTTTTCAATCATGATTGTAAATCATTTAGGCATCGTTATTTAATATTTGGTTTTCACATGAAAGAGAGCATTTTTATGGCGTTAAAGTTGTTTACGTCTGGAATTATTGCACCATTTAAAGGTGTGCTTATTGCACCATTTAAAGGAGTTACACCCGGAAGTTTGTTTAAAGTGCTTTGGCAAGATCACGATTCATTTATCGCCTGCCGGAGTTGAGAAAAATGCTGAACAAAATGTGCAAGAGACGTACAAGACATAGATAACGGATGATATGTATATTAAGTTAAACAGTAATACAGAATAGTCCTTGCTAAACTAATTATACTTGCGACTTAAAAAGTCCAGCTATAATTTAAAGAAAAAACGTTCTTTAAGGTCCAAGAAAAAAGACGGCCTTTGGTGTTCAGATTCAAGTTGTCGCATTCAAAGTAAAGAAAACCTGGACGGAACTCTATTCCAAAAAAAAGGGGGGGGGAGAGAAATCAGAATCCGGATCTCTTTTAATTCAGCCCGCCAATGTTAAGTGTCTGATGATTGGTCAAGAGTAATCTTCTTAGCCAATCAAATATAGCTTTTTACAGAATAGAAGCTGTGGACAAAAGGTGATTATTTTACGGGAAAAAGGGAGGTAAGTCTTTTTCATAAGTTACCTCATATTTCAACAAAAAAAAAAGTAAATCGATTCGAAACCGTGTGCATTTCTTAAAGAAGCCAATAATGGTGATTTCTACACACAAAATGAATACAATTGTATAATATTTCCTTTTATACACGTTTTGTTATATTAACATTTTTGGTTGCTTTAAAGTGTATTTGATGTTTGATCTGTTAGGGTTATTGAAGGGTTCGGTTTTCTTATCATCACCTCATCCTAAAAGGGGGGGAATGAAAGAGAAAAAAGGGGGAAAGAAGAAAAGAAAGATAAAAGAAAGAAAATATTATGTGAAAAACGAAAAGATAATATCAAGGGGATAAAAGGAGAAAAAAGTGAAACAAATAAAATGAAAAAAAATATTCAAATAAAACAGTAAGAATTAAAAAAAAAACGGAATAATAAAAGGAAACGAAAAAAACAACGAAAAGAGAGAAAATAAATGCAAAAAAAAATCGACGAAAGGAAATCTTCGAAGGAGATTCAAGAAATTTCGGATTTTAAAAAAATCGGAAAAAAATAAAATAAAATATATAATAAATAACTTCAACACAATCTAATTACATAAATAATTAAAATTTCATAATTAAATATTCCAATTTTATCTTGCTTGGTCATTTTTTATTTTTTTTAACATTTTTCTCATTTCTTTCGTTCCGTATTGTTTGCTGGTCCCGTTTTTTTATGTGCGCGGTTCCATTATTTATGCATATCAACGCAAACAATTCTTTCGGCTTTACCATGTTTGTTTTTTCTCCAGCCTCTGTTTATCTTTTCTTCCCTCTCTTCGCCATTCTAGTCCGCTGTTATAATTCTCTGTATTATTATTCCAATCCTTTTTTCTCTCGTTTGCGTTTCTCTGTTAATATTTCATGACATCGGAATGCGACCAATGAATTTTACAGCATTTCTTTTTAAGCGAAACACAATGACGCCATTTTTTTTCTATCGAAAATCCTGCCTTTGCTTTCTTAGCTGTTATTGTTGTTGATTCAGTTCTATTCTCAAACCTGTAGTTTCTAGCGGTTAAAGCCTGCAATCAAGTGGCAACAAATCTTAATCAAAGCAGCACTAGCTTTATTATTATTATTATTATTATTATTATTATTATTATTATTATTATTATTTATTTATTTATTTATTTATTTATTTGTTTATTTATCTCTCTTAAACAATGTGAAGATATGACACAAAGGTCAGAAAGTAGGATTGAAAAGCCAACGCCCTGGGGGGAGAAGTACTCTGGTTTGAAAAAATGCCTGGCAGCCCCTATCTGTATCCATGATAAGGACAGCAGTCCGTATAATCCAAATGATACAAATTGTTAAACGTCATCTAAAAAAATCCGAACTGTAATAATTCGTTAAAAAATTGTCTCACTTATCAAAATTTTTTAATGATGTCGCTCCAGAAATAAAAAACGATTCTTCAATTTCTTTATCATCACAGGCATTCGTTTATACATGTTAAATAAAACTACTAAATATACATGTTAAATAAAACTACTAAATATACATGTTAAATAAAACTACTAAATATACATGTTAAATAAAACTACTAAATATACATGTTAAATAAAACTACTAAATATACATGTTAAATAAAACTACTAAATATACATGTTAAATAAAACTACTAAATATACATGTTAAATAAAACTACTAAATATACATGTTAAATAAAACTACTAAATATACATGTTAAATAAAACTACTAAATATACATGTTAAATAAAACTACTAAATATACACGTTAAATAAAACTACTAAATATACATGTTAAATAAAACTACTAAATATACATGTTAAATAAAACTACTAAATATACATGTTAAATAAAACTACTAAATATACATGTTAAATAAAACTACTAAATATACATGTTAAATAAAACTACTAAATATACATGTTAAATAAAACTACTAAATATACATGTTAAATAAAACTACTAAATATACATGTTAAATAAAACTACTAAATATACATGTTAAATAAAACTACTAAATATACATGTTAAATAAAACTACTAAATATACACGTTAAATAAAACTACTAAATATACATGTTAAATAAAACTACTAAATATACACGTTAAATAAAACTACTAAATATACATGTTAAATAAAACTACTAAATATACACGTTAAATAAAACTACTAAATATACATGTTAAATAAAACTACTAAATATACATGTTAAATAAAACTACTAAATATACATGTTAAATAAAACTACTAAATATACACGTTAAATAAAACTACTAAATATACATGTTAAATAAAACTACTAAATATACATGTTAAATAAAACTACTAAATATACATGTTAAATAAAACTACTAAATATACATGTTAAATAAAACTACTAAATATACATGTTAAATAAAACTACTAAATATACATGTTAAATAAAACTACTAAATATACATGTTAAATAAAACTACTAAATATACATGTTAAATAAAACTACTAAATATACATGTTAAATAAAACTACTAAATATACATGTTAAATAAAACTACTAAATATACATGTTAAATAAAACTACTAAATATACATGTTAAATAAAACTACTAAATATACATGTTAAATAAAACTACTAAATATACACGTTAAATAAAACTACTAAATATACATGTTAAATAAAACTACTAAATATACATGTTAAATAAACTACTAAATATACATGTTAAATAAAACTACTAAATATACATGTGAAATAAAACTACTAAACGCATGAAGTGACCAGTAAATGTCTTTCCTTCTGACCTTAGACAATATTCTACAATCTCCCTTTCTCCCCTAAACTAATTCTCTATTTGTCAAGTCGTTTTATTCTAAAAAAAAGTTATATTTGACTTTGGCGCCTCAGACGATTAGCAATAAACTAACACTTTCTAAAAAAAGAAAACAAAGCATGAAAAGGTGGCCCCCTAGAATTGCACAGAACCAGCAACAAACCGTAACTAACAGGTGAAATGATATTTCTGTGGCGTGACCGTCTCTGGGAGCAGTAGAGCTCCCCATTGGGGGAGATTGAGACCTCCGAAATACTGAGTAAGGCCGGGCAACTAGACTGATAAAAACTGCTAAGCATTATTGGGTGCCCGGGCAGCGACGGGTAACCTAGCTGAAAGGATGAATTTATTGTGTCTTTGTAAAACAGACATATACTTTTATTGTTTGGGAAAAATGACAATTCGATGTCATTTGAAATTCTTGGCCTGGCGAAACCCAACTTAAGGACGTCTGGCTTTTATGAGTACGAGGTTAGCCCGGGGGTCAAACTGTAAACCCCTTTGAGTGTGTGAATGGGATTGAGTTGTGATCACAGATTCTCAGCCCATGCAAGGCATCGGGACTTCCCCGGAAGGGCGTGCTGATCGATGATTGGTTTAGCGGCTTACCCCAACCAACCCTTCAAGGAATTGCCCGCGCCAAAAATCTCATATTGGAGCCGAATCTCAAGAAAAGTAAACACTACCCAACGAGACGCCACCAACTCGAGCGCCGCTGTTTTTTTTTTTTTTTTTTTTTTTTGTGTGTGAGATCGAACCGGACAATTTTACATATGTAACACACTTGTAAATTTCGTAAATTAATTTGAGTAGATGAGAAACATCTGTGTTTGTCTTCTTTCGGTTTGCATGAGAAGCTAATTATTTTCAGCGGACACCGGCATATCAACACAATAATGAGGTCTGCGATGCGGAAGAATCCTATAAAGAACTCTATGAGGAAAGACGATCACGACTATTGCGATTTCGACGGGGTCAGAGGTCACATTTCAAACATGACAAACTTTGTTGGTTTATGCAGCACGCTGCGACTAGCGTACTTCTCAACGATACATTTTCCTCAATCAGTCCGCCAAAGTGAGACCCAAGATGGTGGAGGTCGCCTTGTTCTGTCCTGATGAGGTTTAGTTCTGTGTAGTCCTGGAGACTCGCCCATCCAAGGCTTTAACATCTTTCTGTGAGATCATCTCGATACAGACGGGGCTGCTCAAGCATTTTTGTGAACTTCAACGCACAACTTCAAGTGCGCCATTCTTTTAAATAATCAAATTCTTCCCATCTAGCATCACGATATCGTCTCACCGATCATCTGACGCCCAATAACTCTTATCCTCAAGAGGCCTTTAGGTCTTCATAAGCGGTAACCCCCCCCCACTTCCCTAATAAAAAAATAATCTCGTCCGGCTAAGTGCCGCATTTTTTATGATATAAGAGTGGTGACTACGAATCTTATTCGATTTCAAAATATCACATTACTATGACTGTAGCAAAAAGACATACGTGCATTAGAATATACACCACGAAATGCCATCAAATGACCGAGGGAAGACCGCTGTCATCTGTTATATATTATATACGGCATAATCACGTTGATTACCGAAATTAAGCAACGTTAAGCCTGGTCAGTATCAGATGGATGATCATTTGAGAATACCAGGCGCTGTATGTACGAAGACGTCGACACCTCCCTGCAAGAACTGCACAAACCTAACGTCATATACAAGCGGTTGTGAAACATTTGTGAATTTGATATTCTCATAAGATTTTCTTCCTACTTTCAAGAAAGTCGGTTTAACCCGCCTAGAAAGAACGACCACGTGCGGATTTTTTTTTGTTATAAGCCGAAAAATTGAAACTTTAGATAAATATTTGTTTATTTAAAAAAAGAAAAAGTCCGCACGTGGTCATTCTTTCTAACCTCATGTTTTGAATTTCATTTTCTCCGTGTTTTCATAAAGTGGATTACTTCTCCTTGCTACACATTTGCACAGGAACGAGTGCCTCTCCATTGGATTGGACAATACACAACCACCATCTTCGATAAATAAACTGTGCCAAATGATGTCATGGTAAGTAAGAAAAAAAAAGGTAAAATCCATTGTTTTTACAAATATTCCTGGTGAAGGTTTTGTTATAAGCCGAAAATATGAAACTTAAAATAAATATTTGTTTATTAAAAAAAAAAATCCGCACGTGGTTGTTCTTTCAAACCTTATGTCTTGAATATATATATATATATATATATATATATATATATATATATATATATATATATATATATATATATATATATATTCAAGACATAAGGCTTGAAAGAACGACAACGTGCGGATTTTTTTATAATGTCATAATAAATGACAAATGTTATATTCCAAAATTCTGTGATGCTGACCATCTTATAACTTATTCCTTTAATTCAGTTGACTTATACAATTCTTGACAGTATCTGTTTCGTAGCGCAAAATCAATCACTTAATTATTATATCAATCAGTGAATCTATTATGTCCTTAACTCATCAGTCATTTATTCTCTATATTGCTCTGTAATTGCATTGCGCTTCTTAAATAAGGATTGATATATATTATAAGAAAATATATTTCTACAGAAAAAAAATATATATAAGTGTAATTTGCTTCAAAATTCACAAACAAAATACGTGAAAGCACCTTAATTAAAAATAGATGTTGCAACAAATAGAAAATGTAGATTAGTGTGAGTAACATCATTATATTAATAATAATTTCAATCCTTCTCCCTCACTCTCTCTCTCTCTCTCTCTCTTTCTCCTCCGTCCAATCCATTCCTCTCTATTATTTTAATGTGTTTAACTAATAATAATCATTTTATTATTCACTTGAGCTATCCTTTTTAAGTGTAATATTATGATGTTATATTTATTGCTCCTAGTTAATGTTGAGTAGAAATAAAGCTGAATGACATTCTTGATGCTGAGTAATTCCATCCCCCCATCCGCCTTCACAATAATATGAAGAGAAATTATGTTGATAATGAGAATAGTCTAAAGAGATTAAAATATAATGTTTTAATTTGCAGTAATTGCTTCCGAGCAACTGCAAGTAGAACCAAACATTATGTTACCGACCCACACACTTGCCAAATATAATACTGTAATGTTAATAATGATAATTTTATTATTACCTGACAACGCGAACTAAAACAAAAGTTTCTCTTGGCCCTCATCCCACCTCACTCATAAAATATAGGACTGTCATGTGGGTTACTATCAGAAGTATGGCTAAAATCAAAGTATTTAGAGAAATGATTTTGATAATGACAATTTATTTGCTTCCGGAAACTCCAAGCAAATCAAAAGTTTTTGTTACCTCCGCCCATCTCTCACTATTAAATATCGTAATGTCGTATAAATAAGGAAGCATTCGCAGCACTACTCAAAGTATGACTAAAATCAAAGTACGATGAGAAATTATGTTGATAACGACATTGCTCTCGGACAACTACTAGTAAAACAGAACTTTCTGTCACCTCCCACTCATTACTTACCAAAAACAGTTTAATAATTATAGTAAGCACACAAAATGCGAAACATTAATACTGCATATTTACGTGTATTCATTTGGTATAGTAGGCCATTTCGTCTGTCACAAATTATTTTTAAATATCGTGTTCATTTGCATCATCGCATTTTGTTTTCACGTTTTTTGGTGCTAGATAGGTTCCAACTTCTGCATAACAGGTTCTGTCTGTCGGTCGAACTGTTTTGTGTTAAATCTTCTTGATCCCTTATTTAATATTTATTTTATTGACAATTGGACTTCTGTTACCAAAAGCAGTATTTGAAAATCTGTTTCGGCAAATCGTTCGGGAAATTCTTGTACCTTTTCGGAAAATGATTTATTTTCGATTCGTAATTTTTACATTTTCCTCGGCTAAACAACTCCTAACATGATCCGGGTGGCATCACCAAAATGTAACTAGATGTAACGAAACGAATAATATCTATCTATCTATCTATCTATCTATCTATATTTCTTTCTTTCTTTTGGTTTCTCTAACGCGCATACTACAGTAATTTGTCAATCTGTGACCGTTAGGGTTTATCCGTCGACCCAAAGCCACCAGAGACTAGGCAATTATTGAGATGGCTTTTTCTTTGCTGTCAGCGGTATGTGTCCAACGCAGTTCTAGGAGGTCCAGGAGGCTTTGCTTTGTTTAATGCTAATCGCGTGAGATGACCTCAGCAGGAAATGCAGATGGGGATTTCCAGACATTTCTGCGTGTGCTCTTCCACTGAGGCGTTGGCTTTCCAAATTCCACAATCTTGACCGTGTGTCACATCTTCGAAAAAAATATACTGTTCTTTCCATTATATCAAAACTGTTTTTAAATATCGGCGTCCGATTCGGTTTATTAAGAGACGAGTAAGAACTTTTGTTTTCGACCATAAACCGGATGTATAAGTGAAAACGTAACAGTAATGGATGTTTCTAACGTGTTTTTGTTCTCCATTTTGACGGCGTTTGTCTACTAATAAACAGCAGATCTTCACGTTTCATAACTCCCTTTTCTGTGTTATCATAATATGTATTATAATATGAAATTAATTAAATAATTTGTAGTTTTTACAGAGGTATTAGTGTTAAGTGTAGTTTCCAAATGCTTAGATACCCCAGAACTTTTACCTGACACAATTCGAATTTAGATTCCTAACCGTCAGAGAAAGGACGATGGCTGGGCGCATAAACTATTTAGTGTTGAGACATTATGTTCAACAAAGATGGCGGTGAAGAAGCAGTGCAGTACAATACTGAGTGTAATTGCCAGAAGCTGTGATTTTTTTGGAAAAACCCCAGCGTGAAGAAATTATATTCTTATCTGTTGGTTTTGCCACTATTTCGCATGTTTTATTTTTAGATAAAGCTTTCAATTCGGATATCATATCATTTTTCCATTCTTGGTGAT
This sequence comes from Euprymna scolopes, assembly GCF_053919585.1. Lineage (NCBI taxonomy): Eukaryota > Metazoa > Mollusca > Cephalopoda > Sepiida > Sepiolidae > Euprymna > Euprymna scolopes. The sequence continues at coordinate 156,882,538 of NC_136495.1, read as the reverse complement.
TTTCTGAATTAATCGCGTCATTATAACTTTTCGGTGCGCTTTTCAACGAGTAACAGTAAAGCATTAAGAAGTCTGAAAAAAAAATGATTAAAATAAGATTATTATTATTATTTGAAACATTATCAAAATGATTGAAATGTTAAAAACACTAGTAATGAAGAGCACGTAAAGATTAAATTTAATGAAAAAAGAAATTAAGAGATCATTTTGGAAAAGTATCGGTTGATATATTCAACATAATTTGATATCTATTTTTAAGAACGCGGAAAAGATATCTTCGTACAATTGCTTTAATTTTAAATAGAATTCGTTTATCTTCTGTAAGAATATTTAATTTTTATGTTTTCTGCTCACGTTAACATGTTTTTAAAACATGTTTTTCTAAAAAGCCAAATACATAATTAATCACCTGTAACTCACTCTGCCTCTACTTTTCGATAAGTATCACTCCCAGCAATTAGCGTCGTCTAGAAAATCTTTACAAACGTTGGTTGGTTGTTTTTGTTTTACGGCATATCAACCCGTTTCCGGTTATTTAATGCCGAATCCAAAGATTTTGAAGAAAATTTTTTTTAATAGATTATATTTGTTATTTTCACGTCAGTTCCTATTTAACCCATAGTTGGGACCCTAACAGGTACTACCACTCCGGGTCAGAGTGGACCTGGGAGCAATCGTAATTAAAGGGTGGATCCAAACTCCCCAAAGCCCACAAGCTGGGGCCTCACCACTGGATATAGTTTAAGGTCATATCCAGGACCCCCATTGAGGGACTTTTACCTTCTGCAGGGGGGCAGTCGGCGTATTCTAATGCCCCACCGACAGGGCCACAAACGTTGGTCACATTTTCAAAGTAACATATATCTGTATACCAAACGGTTATAGTGTTTGGGGTATTTGTGTACCAATAAAAATGTGTATTTTCCGTTCTTTTATAAAAGTCAGTATGCGTGAGTTGCTTCCTTATAGGTTCCAAAACAGCTGGGCCTACCTTTTGTAAATTTTACACAAAGGTAATTCATATGTCTGGCAGTGTTCTTAGATACGTTTTTTTTTTTTTTACAGAAATGCATCCAATAAGTATGGAAAAAATCCGATCTTAAAAATAGTCTTGTCTCTCTTATAAATAAAAGGAAGAAGAATTTTTACATGGCAATAATTTACGTTACACCGGTCAAGGAAAATAATAAAACTTCAGCACATCATTTTGCTTTAAAAAAAGATTTATCATAATCTGGAAATTTAGCTCAGTGGTAGAGCATTCGACTACAGATCGAATCATCCCTTGCTAAATCCCGGGTATACCTCGTCATTTGATTTTACTTTTTCTTATTAATGAGTTCAGTTTACTATACATGAAGAGCTACCATTTAAAATCGCCGCAAATCCTTTTTTCATTTGCACGTTTTAAACTAAACATTAGTCAGAAGTGACTTTTCCAGGACATTTATTGTGAAGCCAAATATCAGCTGACGTGATAATGTAAAAGAACACAGACGAAATTTGATGAACGACCATTTTTATTTATTTTTATTTTTATTTATTTTTATTTATTTATTTATATAGTTTTTGCGAATTAGTCAACCAGGCAAATTATTCCTCGTAATATTTTTTTTTTTTTTTTTTTTTTTTTATTACATTTTCACCCCAAACAAGGCAAATTGCCACTTTGGTGTAGGGGGCTACTATCAGGGGCAACAACTACTGGGGTACTATGTAGGGATTTGGGCAGCAAGGTGTCGGTTCACGTTACACTTGAACTTCTGCACGTCAGTACTGTTGGGGAAGCAGGGACCTGGAATGGAATTCCAGAGTCTTGCGGTTCTGGGGAAGAAACTATTGGAGTAAAAAGATCTTTTACATCTAGGGACCTCTACAGTGTGGGGGTGGGATCTAGTAGCCTGTCGGGTTTGTCGAGGGTGCTCGCGTCGTGGGGGCACAAGTGATTGCAGTTCATCAGAGCATTCACCACTAAAATACTTGTAGAACAGGCAGAGGGATGCAACATTTCGTCGATGGGACAGAGGCTGAAGCTTAGATGCCAGTTCAGGGCCTATCAGATTTGCGACTCTCTTTTGAACCTTGTCAAGGAGCGAGAGACTAGTAGCAGATGCACCAGCCCAGATGTGGCAGCAATACTCCATACATGGGCGAATGGTGGCCTTATAGAGGTACAGGATACTTTCGGGTGTTAGTAGTTTTCTAGCACGGTAGAGAGAGCCCACCTTTCTTGCAGCGGCCCTGGCAATGCCTTCAATGTAATTGTTCCAACTCATGTTTCCTGTGAACGTTAGGCCAAGGAGTTTGAAAGATGGACTCTCAGATAAAGAGTCGTTGGCCATTGCTATTGGTGGTAGGGAGGGTTTCTTGTAATTATTGAATGAAACTAGTTTAGTCTTGGCAGCATTGAACGCGACCAACCACTTTTGTCCCCATTCCACTACAGATTGGAGGTCTTCCTCTAGTGTTTCTGCCATTTCTTTAGAAATGTGTTCATTCGTCTTCCTGTCGTGTCTGCCATAGAGTGTAGTGTCATCAGCATATATACCCATCTCAGAGGCAATGTTGTCGGGGAGGTCATTTATGAATATCAGGAACAATAGAGGTCCAAGGATAGAACCCTGGGGCACTCCCGCATTTATATCATATTGTTTAGATGTGCGACCGTCGAGGACTACCTGGATTTTTCTCTTATCTAAGAAGGATTTAATTATGTTAAGTATTCTACCAGTGATACCGTATGATCTGATTTTACTGAGGAGACCCTCATGCCATACCCTGTCAAAAGCCTTAGATATATCTAGAGCTACCGCTCTGCCTTCCCCCGCTTTGTCCAGTGATTGGTATATACGTTCAGAGATCACGGTGAGGATGTCTGCTGTGGAACGGGCTTGTCTAAATCCATATTGTTTGTCAGTCAGTAGTTTAGCATCTGTAAGATGATGGATTAGAGCGTGGTTAATTATGGTCTCAAATATTTTGGCAAAAAGTGGAAGGAGGCTAATGGGGCGATAATTTGATGGGTCTGTCCTTTCACCAGAATTCTTGAATACTGGTACAACAGAAGCAGTTTTCCAACAGCCCGGAAAGCAAGCTTCATTAAGACATTTGTTGTAGAGTTTGGAGAGAACTGGAGCTACTTCGGCTGAGCACTTTTTTAATAGCACAGCTGGGATAAGATCGGGTCCACATGCTTTTGAGGTGTCAAGGTTTTTTATGATAGCATGCACCTGAGCAGGGGTGGTTTTCAGATCGTCTAGTGTGGCGTCTGTCCGCATAGGAAAGTCAGGTAGGGGGTGGTTGGAAGGGTCCAGTGTGGAGTTTGAGGCAAACCGACTGGCAAGCATGTTAGCCTTGTCGGTTGCTGAGGAGACAACCTCGTGATTGTTGGTTAGTGGGGGAATTGTCGATTGCCCATTATTTACTACACTGTTGTAGATTTTCCAGAAGTCTCGAGTTCCTAGTTTTTGTGCTTCGATGCGCTTTTTAGTGGTTTCCGTAAATTCTCTCTTAGCTGTCGCTATTTCTTTCTTAACGTTATTTCTAGCTTCTATATACTTCAGTCTGTTTGAACTGGACTTATGTCGGTTAAACCTACGGTATGCATGCTGCTTTTGAGTAATGGCAGTTGCACAAGTCGACGTAAACCATTGGGGAGAGTGGGGCTTACTATAAAATTTCCGCATGGGAACATGCGCTTCGATTGCAGTTTTGAACCAGTCAGTGGTCTCGTTTGCACACTGTTCAGCAGGGAGAGAGAAAATATTTTTCCATGGAGCATCTCTAATTAGTTCCCTGATGGCTTCCCAGTCAGCCTTATTATAATATCTCGTTGTTTTGAGCACTGGCTCTTCAGTTTTGGGTCTAGAGTTTAGGGCGATTTCAACCATTATCACTGCATGATCAGCGTTCCCGAGTGGGCTGTGGGCCTTCGCTATGCAGTCATCGGGAACTGTGGTCAAAAACAGATCTAGAAGTGATGCGTGTTGTTCTTCCTGGTCAGGGAAACGGGTTGGAAACGTAACAATTTGTGATAGGGAGTGAGATATAGCGAAGCTATGGGTTGTGCTGCCCGCTGCATCTGTGTGAGTAGAGAATCCAAGCCAGTTTTTGTGGTGGACATTAAAGTCACCAAACACATGTATTTGTGCGCTAGTGTCGAGGGACAGTGCCGTGTCTATGCTGTCAGATACTTTGTTTATTATGGAGCAGTCCTGAGTCGAGGGAGAGCGGTAGAGAAAATAATAGTAGCTAATACTGTGTTGCACGTTTAGTCTAAAGCACATAAAGGCTTGATCATCTGTTTCTAGGTTTGTTTCTCTAGTCAAGGGAAGGGTATTACGAATGTAAACTCCAAGTCCGTGCATATGTCTGTCAGAGTCCTTACGGCAGAGTGGGAGATATCCAGGCATGTTAAAGTGGTTAGAGGGAATGGAGGAGTGTAGGTTAGTCTCACTTAGTGCTAAGATATCCGGGGTATTTGTTAAGAGAAATGCTTCAACATCAGCTAAGTTAGTTCTAAGCCCACGGATATTTGTGAATGAGAGCCTCAAGGGAGGAGGCAAGTTGAATTTGTTTGTCCCTAATCCTGGTTTAAGCTTATTTTTAGATTGTACTGTCGTCATATTTTTTTTTTAAGAGTTTCGGTAAGGGGGAGCTAAGCAAGAGGTTATGCGGAGCTTCAGACATGCATCACAAGTAGACCATCAGCTGACCTTTCTCCAATTAGGATTGTGGCCTCAGGAAAGCCCACCGGGGATGAGTGCAGGGTCCCTTTCCATGCGCGTCATGGCACTGCAAACAACCCGATATTATTCAACTGTTGATGGAGCAGCCGCTCTAAGCGCTACCAAAGAGTTAGGGCTCCTGTACTACCAGTCGGGAACAGCAGCCAGGAACTGTCAATCCGGTACCCTCAACCCTTTAGGAGAAGGTCAACCCAATCTAACTGCTCAGGCATATCTTATACTCAAGCACTCCCAAATGTTCAGTTTTAGGGGTGGGGCATGCTGGGAATGGGGAAGAACGGCGTTCATTGCCCTAGCCAGGAAACAAGATCTACCGCTGGGTGTTTCTGTCGAATCACTGAGATAGTGTCTCTGCGCTTGACTAATAGGCAAAGAAGGAGTATGGAAGCCGGGCGATAGACAGAGCCTATCTACTCCTTAAGCAATTTAGGTTTGCAAACCGGTGAATTTGTTTGAGTCACCAGCTCTAGGAAGGTTGTCATCCAAGACTGAAGAGGCCTCTCTCCCCTTTGGTTTAGTTTCAGAGTTTTCCTTCTCCTAGACGGATGATCTGGGAAGATCTACTGGGTCCGTCAGCCCTGAGAGGGTTTTCTCCGCGCCTAGGTTCTAATCCAGGTATTTCTGCGACCCCGCGTTGTTAGTGTTACTGGGTTAGTTTGTTGGGGATTATATCTACTGATTAGTTACACTCCTCAAAGTGATTTAGGGACATGCTATTTACTTGTTAATGGATAAAGGGGGTGGGTGAAGTTCATGCAGTGTAAGCGTCTATGTTTGTAAGAGGGCTTGTTAGGGAGGAGATAATGTGATTTTAGTCGTACCCTTTTTTTTTTATTTTATTAATGTTAGCTTAGGTCTAGTATAGTGTTACAGTATGAGTAGGTATTAAGAATTGAGCTACGAGTTGTGCCCGAGCTATTTTAGATGATAGGAGGGTTAAGATGTAAGTGCAATATAGCATGGATAAGACAGCAAGTATTGAGTCATGCGTAATTAGGTGAATAGATATATATATGGGCAGGTTTTCAGTAGGTGCGAATAGAGTTGGAGTTGTAGGTATTTTTTAGTAAGAGTCATGGGGCGTTTTGCATAACAAGGAGTGTCGTTTCAATATCGTAATTAATCGAGTGTCGTTTCAATATCGTAATTAATCGAAAATATATAACAATTAATAGAAGAGTAATTCTATAATAATACATAAGCAATCAGCATAAATTAAAATATAATGTTTAAGCGTATTGTATGACCGGGCAACGCCGGGCGTCCAGCCAGTTGTTTGATAAAAGGAATAGTCAGAGTACACATTAGTAAGGCAGTAGTTTTACGATTTCAATACCAATTTTAAGTCAAAAGGATTTTTTTTAAATTAGATCCATGTTTTTGTTAAAGTTAAAGAAATTAAAGTAACATACCACAAAGGATATTACATAATGTAATAATAAATATATTTTATTGTGTTTAATTAACGATATTCCTGCATACATTTTAACCGAGAAATTGGTTTGAAAATGTTATTCCGTAAATGCGTTTTTACGATACCTTAATAAATGTTATACTTTATGTTCGAGGATATTTCTTTGTATACCTATTCTCAGAGGTACTAGCAGTCTAAGTTAGAATGGATCTGGGAGTAATAGGAATGGACTTGGGAGTAATAGGAACTAAGGAATGATTCTCTACTTTCCCAAATTGATTACTTGACGATCGGAGGTAGTCTGAGTTGATACCGAGGAATGGTTTGGAATATAGTTTCAGTAGTTGATCGTGTTGGGGAGTTAGGATAAACGTGATAAGGAAAACGAAAAAATTAAAAAAACAAATTAAACAGAAATAGCAGAAAAAGATAGATTTAAGAGTAACAACATTTGTGTGAATACAAACACTTTGTCCAACGAATGTAAAGTCAGTTTAGTGTTTTACCAGGTTTCGTTTCGTAGCGTTAAAAAACGTATTAAATTTACTTTAAATATTTACATAAGTTCTTTTTTTTTTTAATGAATTCGAAATTAATTAAACGGCGACTTGAATTTCTTTAAACTTGAAACAAAAATGCGGGCGTATCAGAAATGGAAATTCTAATTTCGTTTGTTTTTATTTTGTCATTTTTTAACAACTGGGAATAAATTACATACGAATTTTTGTGTGTCCGTAAATTGACTGATTAAATAACGCTTACGTAAGAATAGTCTTTTTCATACTACTATCCTTTGAATCCGGTTCCGAGAGAAGAGGTGCTGTTGTGGATTTTTATAAATATCGTAATTAATGTATTATTTAAATTATTGGGAGTACTGTTCGCACCTTGGGTGGTATTCTTACATTTATTTTAAATTACATACGAATTTTTCTGTGCCCATGAATTGACTGATTAAATAACGTAATGCGTTTCATTACGTCCCACCGTCTAGTCAAAAAAAAAATAAAATATTAACCCTCTATCAAACTACTTACTTCCACCATCTATTTGATAAAATCAAAAGTAAAACCCTTGAACTTTTTGGCCACGTCAAACGATCAATCATTGGCCTGTCAACGTCATGCTTTGACGGTATGTTAGAAGACAAAAGGAGCAGAGGAAAGGAGAAGGTGGAGAGGTGATGTTTTTGATTGGACATCTCTCAACAGTTAGGTCTCCATCAACTAACTTTTCCTGAATCGGAAGGAATGGCGATGAATAAGTAACGTGGATTTGCAATCCTCACCATGCTAAGATGTGACTAATGATGATGTTAAGGGTTTTTATGCAGATTTTTGTGCAATTCAAGCCAATATTTTTGAAGCCTATACACTTGTATAATTAGGATTATTGACAGTAGCAGTCGTAGTGTTTACATTTACTTCCATATGATGCATATGGTATTCAAGTGTCTCATAGTGTAATTATTTCCAATAATAGCATGCTTATAAATCTAGTAGTAGCAGTAATAATAATAATAATAATAATAATAATAATAATAATAATAATGATAATAATAATAATAATAATAATGATAATAATAATAATAATAATAATAATAACCCAATCAGAATGTGGCTAGGGTGTTCCTAAACAGCGACACCATTTTATTTTATTATTAATCAAAAAACGTTTATTAACCATTTGGAATATTCCATTTTCCTTATAAGGGATGTTAGGATGATAACGGTCTAAACGAATTACCGTATGAACATATAGAAGATAATAATAGTATTTTTTAACTTAAATACCCCGATTAACACGAGAAGCAGCAAAATTCCACCCTTCCGTGTAGAGCTTCCCAAATTCCACAAAACTTTTTACTCTTATAGTTTGCTTTTGGAATATCTCAATTCTTCCTGTATATATATATATATATATATATATATATATATATATATATATATATATATATACATATACATATATATATATATATATATATATATATATATATATATATATATATATATATATATATATATATATATATGTACAGTATAACCTCGGGATAAGGTACCCGAAAAAAATACGTTTTTTTTTCAGATTACGATGTTTTTCTGGCCCTTGGTTAGGGTATTTACCCCGCCTTACGGTGTTTATGTTATTTGCTTATATACAAATGTATTATATGTTGTACTATATTTTGTTAATAATTTTAATGTCGTATCCCGGGGTTCTTATATATATATATATATATATATATATATATATATATATATATATATATATATATATATATATAAAACCGTATTAAAGGAATAAATTATAAGATGGTCAACATCATGAACTTTGGAACTTTCCGACTGAACCAACATGTACAGATGTCAATGTAATGTAAACAAAATTTCAATGCACATCTCCTCTCTTAGGATGACTCGTTTTAATCTGACCTCTAATTTGCAATATCCATTTACGTTTCCCTATCAACGTGTCGTGTTTGAGTTGAACACAAGTAGTGTTTGTAGTTTTCACGTTTTATAACAATGCCATTTCGTTATCGATTATTATGCATGATTAAATTAAAGCTATACATGACCATTGTTTTTAATTTTTATATTCATACGACATACCCTTTTTTATTATACGAAAAAATGTCGGACATGGAATCGTTTAAATAACTCACAACCCTTGGTACAAAAAAATAAGAGTCTATGCCTAATTTTTTTCATCAAGTTCCGATTAGAAATAGCTAACAATGTTTATTTTGTTTCCGTTCAATGATATGGGGGCACTTTAACGACCGTTTTATCAGACGGGGTTGTAATCCTAAAAATTCTTCACGCCCATAACTTTACCCAGATGTTTTCCTGTGGGATTATATAAAATGTTTATATCTATGGAAGCAATCACTACGTCACTTTTATATATAATAGTGTTATATTATACAATAATAATAATGTTATATATAATAGTGTTATATTATATATAATAATGTTATATTATATATAATATTGTTTCGTTCTTATGTAACTGAGTATTTATTTGTGTATTTACCTGTTTATTTAAGTCTTTTTTTTATCAGTCTCATTTACCGCTTTTTTTAATGTGCCGTGACCTGCCTGGTTTGGGTGTGTGCGTGTGTATCAGAACACGTGTCTTCATTTCGAAACCGTCGCTCCCTTATGGGGAGATTTGTTTAACCCATCCTGTCTTTTTGGCGTCTCAAAAAGCAACACAATAAAATTAATTCTGCTTATTCAAACCGGAACCCTCTACACGTCATCTCCGCTTCTCGTTTGTATACCTTCCGGTGCAACTCAACGATCACCTAGTTTGATTTATGTCACATCATTACTCTTTGACCCTATCTGCACCTGCATGTTCGTTCAACTTATTGTTTCTTACGATTTCATTTGTTGCTTACTCTGCTAAATAGATAGACAATTAGAAAGACAGACAGATAGATAAATAGATATATAGATAACAGACAATTAAATGCTTTATACCTGTCGTTGCTCGGCGTTTCCCGGTGTTTACCTAACACTACTTCTGAAAGGAAGAAGAGCACCACGATCGAAACGACGACAAAGCCAGAGTAATTAACAACAGGCAGAACCCGTGGAAATTCCACGGTAGTTGAATTTTTTAAATACATTATAAATAAAATGAATAAAAAATAAATAAAAACAAACAACGACAAATTTGAAATAATTTTTAGTAAATTCTGTTTTAACATTTGAAAACTAAAAGTAATTTATTTTAAAAATTTTAATGTTTTTCAACGAAAATTCAACGAAAATTCAACGAAAATTCAACGCACAACACATTGTTTTGCTTGTTTTTTTGTTTTTCTGAATAATTTTTTATATAAATTAAAAAAAAAGGCACAGATGTCAATTCAATTGCATATTTTTTTAGAAAATTTGAAAAGAATTACAGTCTTCTCTCACCATGACTTTTTTAAATTATAAAATAAAACATCCAATTCGAAACCGTAAATAGACATTCATATTTTTGTTTTGAATGTTTTGGAGAATGGTTTTAACGGTTTTTAATCGACAAAGGGAGGTAATTCGTTTCTCATTAATTAATGTTTGCGATTATGATGTTTTTTTTATGACATTGAGAGTAGGGACAAGTAAATATATTTAGATTTTGCACGTCATATCCAAATGATATTTGATATTCATAACTGAAACTTAGTGGATAAATCTTGGGTGTAAAATGGCAGAGATATAATGTCTGCTATCTTCATACGTTCGGTTTTTCTTTTCTGTTGTTTGCTATCTCTATTTTATTGTGACGAATGCCGCCAGATCATTCCTCGATGCTTTTTTTTGTTTATTGTCTTAAATGTGGGCTAGTCCCGCTGATACCTATCCGGAGGAATTCTGCGTTCCACATTTTGAACTTCTTTGACGTCATTGCCGACACACCTTGATTCAGGATCACTGCCCTGACCGGTTCTCCTGGGTCCGGCCTCTATTGCCGTCATCTTCGCAAGCCCAGACAGCTACCATTTGCTACTCCACCGACAAAACTCGTTAATAAAATTTTTGAAATACAATAGAATTTGGTTCAAATTCATTTTGTCCACTAATTTTCAGTTATGAATATCAAATATGATTTGAATACGAGGTGCAAAATTGTTAATTTCTCTGGCATTGTCCTTTTTCCGGCCGCGGTGTTCTTCTTCAGTTCAGAAGTAGCATAAATCTGGGCATATAGTCATTAACGACTGAGTATGAAGTAATTTTAGGATCACAACTCCTACTGATAATACGCTCATAAAAGTGCCTCCGTATCGCTGAACATTAAGAGGCACATTATGGACAAAACGCCATTAGTTGAACCAATTTCACTTATCTCCCCTTCTATTGTTTTCCCTAAAAGATGCAAAATCTATTTAATTTGTCATGTTTTCATGTTTTCAAGTATTTTATATAATTTAATGGAAAAATGGTGACTAATTAATATCAATATTTTTTGCCAATTCCAATATTAGTTTTTGGCCGCAATATACCAGATCTAGCATTTAGAATAAAAATGTCTACGACAGTAACTCGATTCTTGACTGACTTGAGGCGACATTCACCCACGATGGGTTGAGCTGGCTCCTCCGATAGAACACGCCATGTCTTAAATGAACGTTGAGCACGCAAAATGGTCTGCACTGGCCTAGATAGAAATGGGCAGCCGATTCTGAGACCAACGGCAAACAACATAGACTTGTGAACTGGATTTATTAATAGGTTCGACGTCAGTTTTAATAGTATGAAACTACATCTTCAGCTGACCTCTTGACCTTGGAATGGTTCTGGAGCTATTACTTCGTGGATAGACTCTCCTGAGTTGCGGTACGCAAAGTGGTCGGACCAACAAAATCACCTCTTTAAACTAGATTGGTTGACGAGGGTGAGATTCTGATTCGTATTGTAGACGAACTGTTACCAGCGGACCCGCAGAATTCGACGGAAGCAGTATGGATTGAACACTTCAAGCCTTGTGAACCCTGCAGTTCTTTTTGAATAATCCGGTAAAAGTTTATCTACTCTTTAAAACAGCAATAAAAATTTGATAACAAAAATAGATCGGCCCATTGGTTTATTCAAATTGAGAAATTTGCTTTTATATCGCACAGCTACGCCTCCTTTGTTGACCACGCCCTCTTCCTTCTTAGCAACGCCTCCTTTCCTTACTGACGCCACCATTTCATAATACTATAATTGTATACTGCTTTATATATCCATTTCTCGATATGTCACCTTAACAATATACTCAGGCGCATACCTCTAGAGAAATATGATACACCAATCTAGTTAATGAGCCTTTTCATTCTTTCGCCCATTATTTTTGTTAAATAGAAGTCTTAACTTTGGCATTTGTTGATAATCACGCGTTAACAAGAATTACAAAGTCACGGGATTTCAAAAAGTCATAATACATTGTGATGTCATTATAGACCCCCCATCTCTCTCTCTCTCTTTCTCTCTCTCTCTCTCTCTCTCTCTCTCTTCTGCCTTTCTTTAGTTTTTTTTTTAATTACATTTTCACCCCAAACAAGGCACATTGCCACTTTGGTGTAGGGGGCTACTATCAGGGGCAACAACTACTGGGGTACTATGTTGGGATTTGGGCAACAAGATATCGGTCCACGTTATACTTAAACTTCTGCATGTCAGTACAGTTGGGGAAGCAGTGGCCTGGAACAGAATTCCATTGTTTAGCGGTTCTGGGGAAGAAACTACTGAAGTAGAAAGATCTTTTACATCTAGTGATCTCTACTGTGTGGGGGTGGGATTTAGCTGCCTGTCGGGTTTGTCGAGGGTGTCTACATCGTGGGGGCACAAGTGTCTGCAGTTCGTAAGAGCATTCACCATTAAAATACTTGTAGAACAGGCAGAGGGATGCAACATTACGTCGATGGGACAGAGGCTGAAGCTTAGATGCCAGTTCAGGGCCTATCAGATTGGCGGCTCTTTTTTTAACCTTGTCTAGGAGCGAGAGACTAGCAGCAGATGCACCAGCCCAAATGTGACAACAATACTCCATACATGGGCGAATGGTTGCCTTATAGAAGTACAGAATACTTTCGGGTGTCAGTAGTTTTCTAGCACGATACCAATACAGTTTTTAACCGATACCAATACAGATTTTGAAGTTTTTATACATAAGGAAAGAGATTTTAAAATTAAATGGGGTTCAAATTAAAATCGATTCATATAAAAAAAACATTTTTTCGAAATTAGATCTTAAATTTAAATAATTCAAAGTTGAAAATTAGGTATTACATTACCCGATATATATATATATATATATATATATATATATATATATATATATATATATAATATATAGATAGATAAAAAAAAAAAAAAAAAAAGGGGGGGGGGTTAAGCAAAACGAGATTTGAACGTGGATTCGCGAGGTATATATACTTCACACTTCCGGTTATAAGATAGACGAATATTGGCTGAAGAGAGCTTGATAAGGATACCTTAAACGGGCCTTATTATCGGGCTTGAAACCGACGGTACCAATGACCTGTCTCAACTAACAACTTTCTGTACACAAAATATAAATACGCTCTTAAAATTTGGATTTTCCTTTTAATTGAGCACTCTGCTGGAATTCTTTTTCCAAAAAAACTAATCATATATATATATATATATATATATATATATATATATATATATATATATATATATATATATATATATATACTAGCATGGATACTCGATGTTGTCCGGGTGGACAGGGAATTCCGTTTGGACAGAGCTGCTATACTAAGGATATTGAGCAATCTCCAGAGAAGAACGGGATAAGTAGGTGTCAACCTGGATCCCCGCACCCAAAATTGAATCAAAACAACTTCTGCTTCAATCAAAATAGGAGCGAGTGCCCGTGCGACCTCAAAAAAAAAAATAGCAGCGTTAGACAGGCTCGACCATGAAACATGAAAAGAAGGAAAAAAGGTAAGTGGCAAACGCTTTTGCTCACCGGACCACGACGACTTATAACGCACGACCATGAAAAATTAACGTTTTTAAATATAAACGCGCATGTGACTTGCAAAAATGGCGTCGTGAAAAGTACCACCTTTGCAAGAAATGGTCAAGTTGATCACCACAGAATTAATCTTGTTTTCTAATTTTCGGATATTAATCGTCCGAGGCACTGTTCTTTCATTTAGTATCGGTTTTACCAAGGTCCAATGCGGCTGATGAAAGTTTGAGATTTATATAATTAACTAGTTTGGGTGCCCAGCGTTGCCCGTGTGTTTGGAGGTGTGTGTTGAGCAAAAAAAAAAAAAAAAAGAGGTTGTACAAAGCAAGCTCGAACTCGTACCGCGAAGGAGGAAAAGAACGAAAAAAAAACGTCTTTGCTGTTACGACCACCGCCAAACCGGATCTGTGAGGTTTAAATTAAGGCCAGACAATGGAAAAGAGGGGCTGACTTTCGAAAATACCGGCGAAAAATGCAACCCTTCCCTGTTGAAAAGTGTCCAGTTGAGGGTGAAGAAATTAATGTTTTTAGCCAACTGATCATGTGAAGATTCGTCGCCTCTGTCGAAAGTTTTAGGCAGACATGCAAACATACGTACATAGATTTATATATTTGTTGCTAAAATTTTCGACCCAAACCGATTAAAAAGCTTGCCCTATCTCTAGATACCATTTATGTAAAATTTCAAATGTTTAGACGAGAAAGTGTCTATTAGTAATTTAATAGAGACCGCAGAGGTCAAATTTTTAAAAACTTTGACCCCTATTATGACCCCTGAACATTTAATTTTTGGGCTTAAATCAAGTTATTAAGTTAGATCCATGTCCAAGGAATCTATATTTAAAATTTCAAGTGTTTAGACCCAAGGTTGGCAGAGGAGTTTGGTAGAGTGCTCAAAGGTCAAATCGTTGAATTTGGACCCCTTAACAGCCAAATTTCTGGCCGAAAACCGATTACAAAGATTTTCTCAAATCTCAATACCCTGTATATCAAATTTCGAGTCTATAGACTGAAAGTTGACGGAGTTATTGTATAGGGAAATATACACAGACAGACAGACAGACACTTTCACCCATGCGTGTATATATATATATATATATATATATATATATATATATATATATATATATATATATATATATATTATGTTGAGAAAGTTATTGCGGAATTTAATTCTGATTTCAAATGACGTCTTTTCAAGTTTTCACGATAATACCATTTCTTTAAATATTACTAGTATTTCAGCCCGGCGTTGCCCGGATGTTTGGATGTGTATGTTAAGCAAAAAAAAATGTGGTAGTAGCAAGGAAGGCTCAACCCGTACCGCGAAGGAGGAAAAGAAGGAAAAATAACCTGACGCCTTTGTTGTTACGACCACTACTAAAAGCGGAAGTGACGTAGGTTTAAATTAAATCGAAAAGAGGGGATGACTTTTGAAAATATCGGCGAAAAAAGATTCCCCTCCATGTAGAAAAGTGGCCAGTTGAGGGTGAAGAAATTAATGTTTTTAGCCAATTATTCGGTATGTGTCGCCTGAAAGGTCGAACTTCAAAACAATATTGATCTTGATAAAATCTGTCGCCTCTGTCGAAAGTTTTAGGCAGACATGCAAACATACATGCATACATGCATTTATATATTGGTAACTTTTATCTTTATATCATCACTGTTATGATGCCCATCTGGCATCAATTGAAATGTATGGCTCTCGTCTTGGGGAGGCCTCAAGTTTTGACAGGCTTCTGGGCTTGACCTTTACTCCTGATCTTAAATGGAATACGTACATCAAATCTGTTGCCAAGGCCGCTGGAAAAATGGTCGGATCCTTCTATCGATCCATTAGATATCTCACTGCTGATGCAATTCTCTATCTACATAAGAGCCAGATACGTCCTAGGATGGAATACTGTTGCCACATATTGGCAGGAGCTGCTAGAAAAGACTTGTCCTGCCTTGATAGGGTTCAAAATAGACTTCGTGGCCTGGTGGGAGATGTCCTTTTCTCTTCCGTGCAACCTCTATCTCACAGAAGAGATGTTGCGAGTTTGTCTCTGCTTTATCGTTATTTTCATGGTAAGTGTTCGACTGGGCTTCAATCTATGATCCCCCCTCGCCAAACTTTCATAAGAAACACTAGACTAGCTGAAAACACTATCAATAATTCCCCCCACTCTTTATCTGTGCCTAAACCTAAACATAGATTCCATGATCAAAGCTTCTTTCTTAGAACTGCACGCCTGTGGAATTGTCTTCCGTTTTCCTGCTTTCCAGCTGTCTATAATATGGTTGTTTTCAAGTCCAACGTGAACAAGTTCTTGATGAGCCGTTCCACTTAAGTTAACAAATTTACCGAACTTCCATTACTATCGAGTACTATATTGTTCTTTTGACTACTCTACACTCTTTAACCCTTATCCTTGAGTGGCCGATCGGCCTTGATAAGTGGTGACGCCTATGTAAAAAAAACCTAAAAGTTTTCGACCCAAGCCAATTAAAAAGCTTGCTCTATCTCTGAATACCTTCTATATCAAATTTCAAATGTTTAGACCATAAATTATCTGAGTAATTTAGTAGCGACAGCAGAGGTAATTTTTTAAAACTTTGACCCCTATTATGACCCCTTAACATTTATTTTTTGGGCTTTAATCAAGTTATTAAGTTAGATCCATACATCTAAAATTTCAATTGTTTATACCCAAAATTGGCGGAGGAGTTTGATAGAGTTCTCAAAAGTCAAATCGTTGAACTTTGACCCCTTAACAGCCAAATTATTGGCCGAAAACAGATTACAAAGATTTTCCCAAATCTCAGTACCCTGTATATCAAATTTCGAGTCTGTAGACTTTAAATTGACAGAGTTATTGCGTAGGGAAATGTACACAGACACACACACACATACACGTTCACTTTTATAGATATACTAGTATTTCAGCTCGGCGTTGCCCGGGTGTTTGGATGTGTATGTTGAGAGAGAGAAACAAAGAAAGCGGTCAATTTTTTAAACTTTGACCCCTATTATGACCTCTTAACAGTTATTTGTTGGGCTCAAACCAAGTTAGTCAGTTAGATCCATGCCCAAAGAACCTATATCTAAAATTTCAAGTGTTTAAACCCAAAATTGTCGGAGGAGTTTGGTAGAGTTCTCAAAGGTCAAATCGTTGAACTTTGACCCCTTAACAGCCAAATTTCTGTCTGAAAACCGATCACCTAGATTTTCCCAAATTTCAGTACCCTGTATATCAAATTTCGAGTCTGTAGACTTAAAATTGACAGATTTATTGCGTAGGGAAATGTATACCAAAATCTGTATTGGTATCGGTTAAAAACTTAAAAATTCGTTTAATTATATCGAACATTTAAAAATTTCCAAAAATACGTTTAAAGTTTTAAAAAATATATTTTTAATTATATCGAATCACGTTTAAAAATTTCGAAATACGTTTAAAAATTATTTTTTAAAAACCCAAATCTTTCAAGGTTTGGGGAAGTGAGCATTTATCTATCCTAAGTGATTTCCCTAGTTTATTAACATTATTATATTTTTTTCTATAGTTTTAAATTCGAAATAGATTATAAATTACATTTATAAAATATAATTTTTTATATATATATATATATATATATATATATATATATATATATATATATATATATATATGACATTAATTAAAAATCTATAATATAATTGCAATTAAAATCCAAGTTTACCGACTAATTATTTATGTATTTACAATTTTTTTTCCTTATATATATATATATATAAAACAACATCTAAGTGTTGTTCTTTTGATTGATCCAATTTATTAGGAGCCCCTTCCTTCTATGTATGCAACTTTTCAAAGCTTCACTCCTCACATTTAAACATTTTATTTTTGGGTCATGAATGGACCGGAGGATGTAGTATTTCTCTGCGTTACAGAGTGAGCATTGACTTAATTCCGGGACGTATGCTGGTCTATGCTCTATTTTTCTCCATTTTATGGAAAAGGGTGTATTTTTTTTTTCTTTAAGCTCCCACACGCGGGTAGCTAATGCTGTATTCATCCTTGTTTTAGCTCTAAAGGAGCTCATATGTGCATAATATCTTTGTTTAAATTGGCCTTTTGTCATACCTATATATATTTCCGGTATATTTGTGGATAGAAATAATGTTTCTTTTCATTGGCTTGTTTTTGGGGTTTTTTCTTTTGTTTTTTGTAAAGGCATTATTTTCACTGGCTTTTTTTTTTCGTAAATAAAAGAAATTTTCGGCTCATATATATATATATATATATATATATATATATATATATATATATATATATATATATATATATTTTAGAGGAGGGGTCAATTCCCGGATTCTGTATAGTCGTTTCAAGAATAATAAAAACAAACAAATGAAATCGCATCGTTTATTCGTAAGTGTTTTATTTATTTATTTATTTATTCATTGAATATTTGAAAATGAAGCAAAACATCTTTCTGTCTAAACGAAATTATTTTTTCACGCTAGAATCGTATTGCAATTAGCAAATTATTTTATGTGGAAAAGAGTTTCTTTTTTTCATCTTTCGAACTTCCGAACATAAAAAAAAACTCATCAGAAGAAATAACTCTACTCGTTTCTAAAAAAATTGATGTCGGAAATAATAATTCAAAATAAATTAAATTAAATATATTATCAATATAATTATTATAAAATGTTCATGAAATAACAACCTTAAATAGAACTCTTAAAGCAACTTTCTCGCTGGGAACTTAAGCTAACGAACAGCTATTTAATAAAATCGATTTTCCTTGAAATAATACGTAAATGAGGTGACCTCTTAATCGTATATTTTGAAAGAACCATACTATATATAGAAATAAATGAACGATTAAAGTAGCGGACCTTTTTTATATATATATATATATATATATATATATATATATATAATGACTTGAATAAAGTTTAAAATCCAACAGTCAAGTATCATAATGCAATTGTGCTCTAAACAGAAGCATTTATTTTATTGCGCCCCTGTCATATAAAAAAAACTACTGTTGATTTTATATGTCTGGCCTTACTGCTTGTTCGGTGATAATAGCATTAATTTAAGTTTAAAATGCAAAAATCAAATATGATGCAGTTGTGCATTGAACAGAAACATTAATTTCGAACGCGCCCCTGTCATAGCGAAGAACTCACTGTTGATTTTATATCTCGGTCTTTCGATATGTGGGACAATAAAACTTCTCAAATGCACTTGTGATGTTTGGCTGTGTAAACTGTTAATTGTGGTCAAAATCGCTTGTTCCTTCTTTCGTCGGGTTATTTCGATTATTGATACTTATCGACGACATTCCAATACAAAATTATTCTAAGAACACTGGCAGACACATAAAGTACCTTCGGTGTAAAATTTCATAAAAATCGGCCCAGTTGTTTTCGAGTCCATAGGAACGAACTCACACCTACACACACAGTTCCTTATATATATAGAGAGAGACAGAAATAAAAAGGAACAAACCGTGTTATGTGTTCATCAACGTTTCGTCTTTATTTCGAGACTTCCTAAAGACGAAACGTTGATGAAGACATAACATGATTTGTTCCTTTTTATTTCTCTATTTTGTCGGAATACTATTTCCGTTATTTTATCATATATATATATATATATATATATATATATATATATATATATATATATTGAGAAAGGTGGTATATATTTTGAAGGAGGTGGTGTTTGATCAACACTCCTGGAGAACCGTGTTTTTTGTTTTGTTTCATGGTAAACAACTGATGATCCATTAAAGAACATCGGTACTATTGTTTGTTCATGTAAGTAAAACTATTCAGCGATACGGGAGAGTAATTGACTTACTAACAAAATAATGTTCCAACAAAGGACGTTTTTTTAATAGGTTAAAAAAATGTTCCAAAACTCTGTATATATATATATATATATATATATATATATATATATATATATATATATATATATATATATATATATATGAGTGTGTGTATGTGCGTGTATATATATATATATATATATATATATATATATATATATATATATATATATATCTTTCCGTTCCCTATTTTCTTGTATTTTCTTATTATCTTACCACAGTTATACCTTCTTTTATTATTCTTTATATTTTTCCTTTTTTTCTTCTCTAGTCTTTTTTCTTCTCTTTCTTTCTTTTTCTTCTTTCTTTTTCTTCTTTCTTTTTCTTCTTTCTTTTACAGTCTTCCCTATCGTTCAATCTTTTAGCGTTTAATCTCATTATAAGCCTCGTTTTGTCTTTCATCTCCTTTTATGACAAAGCGCCCAGCCAAACACAACAAACGCCGTCAAGAAACACAGTAAGCCCACAGCGCATGCGTCAATTATGTCCCCTTTCCCTTCCCACTCGCTCGTTTACGCGGATTCTGCTTGTCTCACGCAGTGGGTGTTTTCTTAAATCAACACCCATAACAACGAAACAAAGATTGAATCAAAAGACATGGTCAGCACAAATCATATTTTGATGGTTTCTAAAGCATAAGCACAAAAATTTATCGTTGGATAATTTGTTTTCTTGTGAATTCTCTCCCTTTAACTAAATTGGAAGCAACAAAGAGCTCCACTAAACCTCGACGTTACCTAACGACAATTAGATAACACATTTGGGGGTATTCTAGTTTGCATGGCCGGTTAAGACAATATTTGAACGGGCGAAAAGTTATAAAAACAAACATGAACGATCATGGGAATGTAGGAAATGGCAAGCGAAATAGAAAAAAAGAGTTTCATGTATAATTTATCTATCTATCTGTCTATCTAAGTATATATATATATATATATATATATATATATATATATATATATATATATATATATAAAGAATACCAATCCCAAAAAGGGGTAAAAGTATTTTCCTTAGCAAAACAGAGTCACACCACGTTTATCTGTTCTTAAGAAAATTATAATTTACTAAACCTTATTTCTAGAATTTTAATTCCAATTTTGATCAAAATCCGTTGTATTAGGTTTAATCAATAGAATATTGAAAATAGAAGGCTTAATTTAATAGTGTTTTGAAAAGGAAATGAAATTCAGGAAATTTTACATAATTCGGACTTGATGGCTATGGATCAAATTTAATACAAATACAAGGAGTGTTTAAAAAGTAAGGCCTCCTGTTTTTTTTAATGTCGGTTAAATGCACCAGAGAAGATTTAAATCGCGCTGTTATGATGACTGAACTCATGCATTCATGGCATGAAAGTTTCATCTTTCTTGCAGGTATTGATGCTGTGAGACTCTAAGAATGTAGCTCCTGTCATGGCGTGTATCAGAAGCAGAGACGCGTCATTGAATTCTTGGAAAAAGATGCATTTAGAATGGCAGTGACTGTGTAGGAAAAAAAATTCTGGAGCACAAAATGCCCCTCGTTTTAATGGTACCATTCTCGTCTTTGTAGCTCTTAAACATTTTCAGTTAAAAAATGTGAGGACTTAAAACCCTCGTATGATAAAGTTGACTCCGTGCGTCTATGCACAGCCAGTGTTCATCTCTGGCAAAAGTGATGACTAAATAAAACACAATAGATTGCTCGTTTTTATTGTACCACTTCTGTCTTCGAAACCCTTCCAATGTTTGAGCTAAAAATAGGAAACTTTATATTTTGAACAACATTCATATGAATTATTGGAAATTTTAAAATGGGAGCTTGAGCCCATATTTAAAATAATCTAAAGAAAATACATTTTTAGTAAATGTTATAAACAGATGTCGAATACAATCATGGGAATATGTACTTTTTGCAAACGGCTTCAATACCTTTACTTTTTACAAAACTAAAAAACGTAAATATATATTATCTGCCAACACGCCACCAGCTGTGTTTCAAAATATTCGTCATACTAATATCAGAATATCCGTCCCAGGACGGGTATTAAGAGTAAATATAGTATTAGTTTCTAATGCTATTTTTTTTGTGGATTATTTTACGAATATTACTAGCACCCTCTTAATGAAAAAGTTTACAAACGTCTTCCTACGTTACTCACCCTGTTGCCTAGAATATATACCCATTGTAGAGTAATTATTCTTTTCTCTTTCACATTTTTATTTAATAAATATTAAAAGTTTTGGAGGACGGTGCAGGTTTGAATGGTTGTACCTCTGAATGTTAAAGTTTATAAAAAAAAGAGAACTTGTTTATGTTTCCCATCGTGTTGCAAAAACTATATATACCAAAACTCGAGTTATTTATTTAGAAGTTGATTCTATACAACGCATATATATATATATATATATATATATATATATATATATATATATGTATATATATATATGGTTACTTAATTTAATCACATAAATTAATATACGAAAGTATAAATTATGCGTAAACTTTAAGTATTTACTTCAACAGTGCTCAATACGTAGGTAGATCTTTGTAGTAAGTTATAAAATATATATGGCAATTAAGCTACACAGAATATTCCGCGTTTCATCCAAACTAGGATTCATCAGATAAATCCTAGCGTGGATGAAACGCTATTCTGTGTAGCTTAATTACCATATATATTTTATAACTTATTATATATATATATATATATATATATATATATATATATATATATATATATATATATAGTGTACTTATAGAGGCATAAAAAAGAATCAAATGAGGTATAGGTTGCTTACACATGTAGATTAATTTAGCTTTAATAAAAATAAATGCTTAAAAGAATTATATCCACAGTATATATATATATATATATATATATATATATATATATATATATATATAGTCTTTGAAGTTTGTAACCTTTAAAACTATACAAAAAAAATATTTTTTATCATTCGTTAGAAAACCATCCAGTCAGTAAGTCATTTAATCACCTGCAATCACTGCATCAACTCGCTCTCGAATTTACTATAATACTAATAATTTATTTTTTAAGGGATCATCAATCGTTTACCATGAAACATTGTTTCGGAGATTTAAAAACAAAACAGTATATTACAACATGGCTCCCCAGCAGTGTTGATCAAACGCCACCACCCTTAATCTTAATTTTCTGTAGAAGCTAACCTAAATGCCCGATTTTTCCAGGAGATATTAACCTAAATAACCAATAAATATTAACTACCCATGCGGGGTCGCAGAAATACCTGGATTAGGACCCAGGCGCGGGGCGAACCCCCTTAGAGCTGATGGACTCGTAGGTTTTCCCAGGTCATCCGTCTAGGAGAAGGAAAATTCTGAAACTAAACCTAGGGGAGGGAGGCCTCTTCAGTCCTGGACGACAACCTTCCTAGAGCTGGTGACTCAAACAAATCACCGGTTGGCAAACCTAAACTGCTTAAGGAGGAGATAGACTCTGTCTATCGCCCGGCTTTCATACTCCTTCTTTGCCTATTGGCCAGGCGTAGAGGTACTATCACAGGAACTCGTCTGAATCACCCAGTGGTTGACCTTGTTTCCTGACTAGGGCAATGAACGCCGCTTTTCCCCCACTCCCGCCACATACCATCCCCCTAAACTGGACACACTGGGGTGCTTCAGTGCCATATATGTCGGTGAAGTTGGACTGGGCTGGCTTTGCCTAATGGATTGAGGGTACCGGATTGACAGTTCCTGGCTGCTGTTTCCGACTGATAGTATAGGAGCCCTAACTCTTTGGTAGCGCTTAGAGCGGCTGCTCCATCAACAGTTGTAAAATATCGGGATGTTTGTAGTGCCATGTCGCGCATGGAAAGGGACCCTGCACTCATCCCCGGTGGGCTTTCCTGAGGCCACAATCCTGTGGGTGAGGACAGCTGATGGTCTACTTGTATCGCATGTCTGGTATTCTGCACAACTACTTGTCCAGCACCCCCTCACTCATCCGCCCTAACTGAAACTTTTAAATAAACTAAAATGAAATGACAGCTCAAGCAAAAGTTACGTTTAAACCAGGACAAAACTCAAAGAAAACCAACCTGCCTCCTCCCTTGAGGCTTGCATTTACTAATATCCGCAGGCTTAGAACTAACTTAGACGATGTTGAGTCATTTCTCCTTGTAAACACCCCGGATATCTTAGCATTAAGTGAAACTAACCTTCACTCCTCCATTCCCTCTAACCACTTTAACATGCCTGGTTATCTCCCACTCTACCGTAAGGACTCGGACAGACATATGCATGGACTTGGAGTCTATATTCAAAACACCCTCCCCCTAACTAGAGAAATAAAACTAGAATCAGAGGGCCAGGCCTTTATGTGTTTCAGACTAAATATGCAACACAATATTAGCTACTTGTATTTTCTCTATCGCTCTCCCTCAAACCAAGACTGTACCCTAATAAACAAAGTCTCAGACAGCATAGGTATAGCACTCTCCCTCGATACTAGCGCACAAATACATGTATTTGGTGACTTCAATGTCCACCACAGTAACTGGCTAGGATTCTCAAATCACACAGACGTAGCTGGTAGCGCAACTCATAGCTTCTCTATATCTCATTCCCTATCTCAGTTGGTTACATTTCCGACACGTTTCCCAGACCAGCACGATCAACATGCCTCACTTCTAGATCTCTTTCTGACAACGGTTCCCAATGACTGTACAGCAAATGCCCACAGCCCACTCGGGAATGCTGATCACGCTGTGATAATGGTAGAAATTAGCCTAAATTCTCACCCTAAAACTGAAGACCCACTTCTCAAAACAACGAGGTATTACAAAAAAGCTGATTGTGAAGCCATCAGGGAGCTCATCAGAGATGCCCCATGGCAAAATATCTTTACTCTTCCAGCGGAACAGTGTGCAAATGAGACAACTGAATGGTTCAAAACTACTATTGAAGCACATGTTGCCGCACGGAAATACTATAGCAAGCCCCACTCTCCCCAATGGTTTACTTCTGCTTGTGCAGCTGCCATTTGTCAAAGGCAGCATGCGTTCCGCAGATTCAACCGACATAAGTCCAGCTCAAATAAACAGAAGTTTATAGAAGCTAGAAATAAGTGTAAGAGAGTGATAGACACAGCTAAGACAGATTACTCTAAAACCACCAGAAAGCGCATCGAAGCACAGAAATTAGGAACCCGGGATTTTTGGAAAATCTACAACAGCGTAGTAAATAATGGACAGTCAATTATTCCCCCACTAACAAACAATCATGAGGTTGCTTGCACGGCAACTGACAATCTAGCTAATCTGCTTGCCAGTCGGTTTGCCTCAAACTCCACACTGAACTCGGTACACCACTCACTCCCTGATTTTCCTCTGCGAACAGACGCCACACTTGACGATTTGAAAATCACCCCTTCTCAGGTACATGCTATTATAAAAAACCTAGACACCTCAAAAGCATGTGGACCAGATCTCATCCCGGCTGTGCTATTAAAAAAATGCTCTGCCGAGGTTGCTCCAGTTCTGTCCAAACTTTACAATAAATGCCTTAACGAATCTTGTTTTCCCGACTGCTGGAAAACCGCCTCTGTGGTACCAGTCTTCAAGAATTCTGGTGAAAGAACTGACCCACTAAATTATCGCCCCATTAGCCTCCTCCCGCTTTTCGCCAAAATATTTGAGTCCTTAGTTAATCAAGCCCTAGTCCAGCACCTAACAGCTGCTAAACTCCTGACTGACAAACAATATGGATTCAGGCAAGCCCGTTCAACAGCAGATATCTTAACTGTAGTTTCTGAACGTATATACCGTTCATTGGATAAAACAGGGGAGGGTAGAGCGGTGGCCCTTGATATATCTAAGGCTTTTGACAGGGTATGGCACGATGGTCTTCTAAGGAAAATTAGATCATATGGAATCACTGGAAGAATTCATAATGTAATTAAATCCTTAAGTAATACAAAAATCAAAGTTGTCTTCGACGGACATACATCCAAACAATATGACATAAATGCGGGAGTACCTCAGGGGTCTATCCTTGGACCTCTATTATTCCTGATATTCATAAACGACCTCCCTGATAATATTGTTTCGGAGATGGGTATATTTGCCGATGACACCACTCTCTATAACAGATATGAGGGGAAAACAAATGAACACATATCCAAGGAAATGGCAGAAACACTAGAGGACGACCTCCAATCCGTAGTGGAATGGGGACAAAAATGGTTAGTCACATTCAATGCTGCTAAGACTAAGGTTGTTTCCTTCAATAACTACAAGAAACCTTCTCTACCACCAATAGCAATGGCCAAGAACACATTGCCTGAAAGTACTTCTTTTAGACTCCTCGGCCTAACGTTTACAGGGAATATGAACTGGAATAGATACATTGAGAGCATTGCCAAGGCTGCTGCAAGGAAGGTTGGCTCCCTCTACCGTGCTAGAAAACTACTTACGCCTGCCAGTATCCTATACCTCTATAAGGCAACCATTCGCCCATGTATGGAGTACTGTTGTCACATCTGGGCTGGTGCATCTGCTGCTTGTCTCTCGCTCCTGGACAGGGTTCAAAAAAGAGTAGCCAACCTGATAGGTCCTGAACTGTCATCTAGGCTTCAACCTCTGTCCCATCGACGAGATGTTGCATCCCTCTGCCTGTTCTACAAATACTTTAATGGTGAATGCTCTGACGAACTGCAAACACTTGTACCTCCCGACGTAACTACCCCCGACAAACCCGACAAGCTACTAAGTCTCATCCCTTTACAGTAGAGATCCCTTGGTGCAAGAAAGCCTTTTACTCCAATAGTTTCTTCCCCAGAACTGCAGGTCTTTGGAACTCCCTTCCGGGATTCTGCTTTCCCAACTGCAATGATATGCAGAAGTTCAAGTGTAATGTTAACAAACATCTTTCTACTCTTCTCCCTTCATAATGACCCCGCAAATTAATTCCCTAATAGTAGCCCCCTGCTTCAAAGTGGCACTGTGCCTTGTTTGGGGTGAAAATTGAATAAAAAAAAAAAAATATATATATATATATATTTATTTATATATATATATTTAAAATATAAAACCGAATGTGTGTGTGTGTGTGTGTGTGTGTGTGTGTGTGTGTGTGTGTGTGTGTGTGTGTGTAGTCACGAATAGGTTCCTATATGGTTGACTATTTTAAACAAACTGATTACATATAATGATAGAAGATGTATCGAGACACAGGAATGGGTATGTTTGATCTGGCAGAACAGTGGTTCATTAAAATTTTGAGGTATGCGTTCGCGCCTGGTCTACAAAGTATGGAAATAAAAAATTAAAAATTAAAATAAAACGTTTACAAGTGTTTTTGATATAGATGTACATAAGAATACTTTCATAAGTATGTTTTAATTTAAATAGGGATGGTATAATAAAATTGTGGGGTCTGCGTTCGCACCTGGCCTCCATAGAATGGAAATAGGCACAAACTTTAATAAAGACTTTTCATATCTATCTGTGTACGTATACTTTGATAATTATGTTTCAGTTTGAAGAAATATGGTATAATAAAATTATGGGGTGTTCGTTCGCACCTAACCTCCATAGAATCAAAATATGTGACAAAGTTTAACAAGGTTTTTTTAATATAGATACACAGAATATTGTGATAAGTGTTTCAGTGTGAACAGGTATGGTATAATAAATTATGGGGTTTATATATTTTATTTTTACTTTCATCATATTTTGCTTTGGTTTTGATACCCCCAAATTCGAAGCTATCTCTTTACAACCCTTCCTTTTCATAACCTATCATACTTTCATAAATCAGAGTCCATTTTGTGTAGGCTGTTTTTGAACCCAGTCAACGACGGGTACTTCTGCTAGTATATATGTATTGTTATATATATATATATATATATATATATATATATATATATAATAGGACAACAAGAGAATGAAATGAAGACACAAAACTATATATAGATAGATATAGAATGGATCATTTATTGAATAATGGAATACAGGCGAAATTTGGGGGATAGAAGGGACTCTTTTTGCCAGGGCATTTCGAAGCGTAAAGCTTAAACTATTGTATAAGCTCCAATAATTATTGTTGAGCTTGGCATTATCCGGATAAGTCTCCTTTTGTGGAATTGATCTTTTTCTTTTCTCTTTTATTTAAAGCTATATATATATATATATATATATATATATATGTGTGTGTGTGTGTGTGTGTGTGTGTGTGTGTGTGTGTGTGTGTGTGTGTGTGTGTGTGTAGGGGTTAAATGCAGGCAACAAATGAAAACAAAATTTAACAAAACAGAGCTAAAATACAAAAAAAAAGAAGTGAGGTAAGCAGAAAAGCAATGGGGGAGAAGTTTAACGAAAATAGGAGAGTTAATCAATGTGTCGCGATGACTGGAACAAAAGACATAGAATATATTTAATTTTAGTTAACGGACAATTTACAATATAGCCAGAATACAACATAGCCAGAATACAACTGATATTACCAAAATGTTTCGAAGTCTGTTTCAGAGAAATCTGCCTGTGAGAAACGACAACACGGCCAGAATAGAAAGTGAAAGAGAAGAAAACGACACAGCACAGCATGGGGGTGACTTTTGTACATGGGACATAGTTTGCACACAAATCAATATATATAAGTAGTAGGTGATGCCCTTTTTTGCGTCCCTGCATCTTCTTTTCTACAGAAGAGACGTCGTTAGCCGGTCTCTGTTCTATCGCTATTTTCATCTTAAGTGATCCTCTGAACTCCAATCTATTGTCCACGTTTGTCAAACTTTCAAAAAGCCACTCGACTAGCTAAAACTACTATATATGATTTTCTCCATTCTCTATCTGTGCCTAAATGTAGACACAAATTCCATGAACAAAGCTTCCTTCCCAGAACTGCCCGCCTTTGGAACGCTGTTCTGCTGGCATGCTTCCTGGCTAAACAACCAAACCAAACTCCATCAATAAATATCTTAAGACAAAAAAAAAACTATAAGCGTGAACATTTTAAAATTACTGTATTCAACGTTAAATGACCCAAAACGGGTTGATATGTGGTAAAACAAAGCAACCAAACCAAACACCATCAATAAATATTTGCAGTTTTCAATAACAAGAAGCTTAAAAATATTTACCGAAATTACTGGATTAAACATTACGTAATCCAAAAAGGGTTGATGTGCCGTAAAACAAAACGACTAAATAACCAACTCTGTCTCTGGGCCATTTCCCCGGTTCTCCGTGGGTGGCAAATAGAAAGAAAAAAAACAGTTATCATCACCTTTGTTGTCAATCTAATTCTTTGTTGGTCATCGGGTTCGAGCTAAAAAAGCGACTTCGTCTGCGAAAACACAATAGAAAAAAGGAGGAAAAAGAAGATTCTTGTGTTTTGGGTCGAATGCCATTCATGTTGAAAGAATGTCTTATTTTCCTTTTCTCAACAAAGTCAATAAATAATCATGTTCATGTTGCTGACTAATGATCTACATTCGGATTATACAAAAGCTTTGCGACGTTCCATTTATTTTTAGAAACGACAAGGCAACTATTTTCCAGCGGTCCGGGACTTATGCGAATTGGATTTGGAGCGATGGTTAAAAGAATTCGTCTCTTTTATCTGGTCGCGTATCTTAATTGTATTTTTCCGTTTGTCCTACAGAATTCATTTTCTTGTATCCTTCCTACAAACTGGCATCAAAGTTAATAGAATTGCAGAATCATCAACAGGCCGATTACATCTAAATAGGTAAATATAGATATATCGAAATCTGGAAACCTACATCAACCTAATACAAAGTCGTAGCACATGCATGATTTTAGCTGTCGTCTCAACAAAAGAAAGACAGCATTCTTAGTCTCTGTTTCTGATTTTTGATAGAGCTTGCCAGAGAAGGTCGTGATGGTGCCTACCATATCGCATTAGACAAACATTTAAACTGTATTTAGATATTTTTTTGTTCTTTTTTTTGTTTTTTTGTTTTTTGTTTTTTTTAATTTAATTTATTTTATTTTTTTACATGGCTTCCTGCACTTATCTATTTTTTGACAATAAAATTGACTGAGTGATGAATCCCTGACTACTGTGGAATCCCAAAATGATCAAGGTATTTTAGACAACGTTTTCAGTCTCCCCACCCCCGATGAAAAAAATTAAAATTACATTTGCTTTTTTCGGTTTTGTTTTGTTTGTTTGTTTTTTGTTTTTTTTTTAGTCTAGAGACTTATAGCATTCTCTCACGGTTTAGAGATCAATCACAATATATGTTATAAACTTTTAGTATACGACAGGGTTATTTTTGTTCTAAATAACGAAATGGATCAAAGTCGTAATAAAAGAGAAGAGATAAATTGAACGTTGGGTTAATAATTCTCATTTTTTTTTTTTAGTTCTGCCATTCCATGAATAATGTTCCTTTTAAATGGAAAGAATTGCTTATTTCGTAGTTAAAATCTATCAAACACTTTTTTTCGCTTACATTAAAACGTTATTTTAATCCTTACATGAAGTTGCTTCATGCCTTGCCTCCAGCCATGTCCATTAAAAACTATTAACCGTGTTATTTTAAATTATAATTAGAGGGAATTCGAATTACAAAGGAAACTCTTAAACTTGTGCAGATGCGTTGCACTTAGATAAATTTCAGCCATTGTATATTTACTGGCATTAAGAATAAGATGTTACTTTGTCATATGAAAACGAATGACAAAGAGAGGCGGAGGAGAAGAACCTGTTCATCCACCCTATTTTATAATTAAGTAGCCTGGGTTCCAGGCGTTGCCCGGGTGTTTGGAGGTGTGTGTTGAGTAAAAAAAAAAGTGGTAGTAGGCAGGCAGGCTCAAACCCGTACCACGGAAGAGGAAAAGAACGTGACGTTTTTGCCGTTGCGTCCATCGCAAAACTGGAAGTGGCGAAGGTTTAAATTAAGGCTAGTCAATCAAAAAGAGGGAATGACTTTCGAAAATATGGGCGAAAAAAAGTGACCCCTCCCTGTAGAAAAATGCCTCGTTGAGAGTGAAGGAATTAATGTTTTTGGCTATTTTTTCGATATTTGTCTTCCGAAGGATCAAGCTTCAAAACGATATCGATTTCGTGAAAATTCGTCGCCTTTGTCGAAAGTTTTAGGCAGAAATACAAACATATATACATACATAATACATTTAAACAGATATATGACATTTATATTATAGATGAAAATATTGTGAATAGCATTAAAAGCAGATAAAACTGCTTGTAGTTTGATCTGCATTGCATTTAGAGAATATTATATGCACATAATCATTTAGGGTACTAGCGCATTTTAATTTACCGGGCGTATTTTTTGTTTCTATTTTCGAAACGAAGAAAATGTTACACGTTAGAAATAAATATCTAGAATAATATTTACTAAAAGAATAATCTAAAAAATACACACGTTAACATTTGATCTCAAATCACTTACGATACCAAATATTCTGCAAATCAAAACTATAGATTGTAATTTTGGAATGATTTTCTCAAGCTGAAAATCAATTATTCAGTCTCGAGATCTTGAAGTCAGGATTTCCAGAACTGGCTATTATTGATCGATTCTTATTCAATCCTTACTGCATGGAATGCATATCTTCGATTGTATTGAATACATGTACACTTGTGTAATTTATTTTATAACTAGTGGGACTCGTGTTCCGGTGTTGCTCTGGAAAGTATATTTAATCAAGAATTAGATCAGATTGATTTACGGGAGTGTACATAGCTATTTATTCTGGAATGCTTCGTAAGTTAATAAAGATACCAATATATTATGTTAAAGTTATAGAGAAATTAATCTCCCATTATAAATTCTTAAATTTGTGTGTATGTGTGTGCTTTGTTTGATACTTTTACAGACTTTGAAACAAATTGTTTTTACATTTTGTTTTCGTCGAAAGTGAATCTGTATTTTTTTTTCTGCTTAATGGTGTAGAATATTTTTATTAAATAATTCTGGATCTCGATATTTTACTTTTATGGTTTAAAGGAAAAGAGAAAAAAACTTCAAAGTGAAGTACGACTAATGTTCATTATAATAAAGTAAAATCGATTCAGAATAAATCAATAATTCTGGCTAATATACATATTACTTCCTAGTTTAATCACCAGAATTATCAATTGTTTACATTTTGCTATTAATGTTACCAAAGTTTTGTATTTTGTTTTTGCAATCAGTAATTAATATATGTATTTTGGAATATTTCGTAAGGACGGTAAGTACAAAAAGCAATTTAACTCAAACGACCTTAACGAATAATTAATTAGTGCTTTCTGTACGCTGATGAAGAGCATAATGGCATCGCTTTATTAATCGATAATAGAGTTCTATTTTACCATAAACGACTAATCGAAAACGCGAGTTATGGACGACAAGTTTTACTTCCTTTCACCGTATAATATACATTGTATTTTCAATATCAATTATTTAATATATCAATAAGAGCTCCGTCCAGTTAATATTTTATTTTAAATTATATGTGCGCTTTAAATGCTTGGTCACGACGAAAGCCACTTTACCGCCTTTGATAGTGGTACAGGTTCTCTTTACATCTCCTGATCCGCCATTGTACCGTTCACGTTATTTTTTTTCATCAGCCAATGTGCGTTAATAGATTTTTCGGCTCTCCTGTCGGTTAAATGGATTAAATTAACACACGTGACCTTCCAATAACATGTAGTAATAAAATAATTAATTTGATCTATTTTTTCTATCAATCACCATTTAGTTTTGAATTACTATATTTTTATTTATGCAGTGTTCTTTTTAATGCTCAACCTAAAGTAATGTTTATTCTGTGTCTACAGTTAGTTACAATTTCCTTTCTATTATTTAGTATTTTTCTGCATCGTAAAAATATAAAGTTGCTCACTCAAGCTTAATATAGAGAGATCGTGAAGATATTTGTATGCCTTAACGGATCTTAGTATTTTTATACGCCTATCGGCTACCGTTCAAGACTCTAGTAATGATCCGATAATTATGTACAGAATCTGTTTGTTTTTTCTTGTTTTTTGTTTGTTTGTTTTTTTTGTTATTGAATTTATGGTTATTATAACTCTTTTTACAATTGATGGGATATGTAGTCTTTTTAAAATTTATGGGGATATGTAGTCTTTTTAAAATTTATGGGGATATGTAGTGTTTTTTTATTATTTAGTTTTCGTATCTGAATATAGTATCTTATTAAACAACGCTTTTAGTTAAGCAGATATTTTGAAAGGCGCACTGTGTATAGATTTTGCAGTTACAGTTTTGTCTTCCTTATTCCTATATGGTCCGATACAGACTTAACACTCCGCATGAAATTAATTCAGAAAGAGAGCTTCCACTCTATAATAAAAAGTTAACGTTCGATTATTTTAGGTCATCGTGAATGATGAAAATAAGTTTTATATGAAAGATGAAATTGCTGACATAATTCTATGAAAATTTTTGTAATATATTTAAATAATTAGCAAGTACAGACACTGACGAATCATAAACTTTGCAGTAGTTTTAGGAGAGGGCACATACACTAGTATATATGAATTTCAGAGAAAATAATAAAAACACAAGAAACGACAGCGACGAACTAACGGAAAATAAAATTACCCTCTAACAACGATCGAGATTATTGAAAGCGCTTGAGATGACCGAAAAGAATTCGGACACATCCTACACCAATTACCACCTGGGACCCGAAAACTTGATCTCTATGTTGAGAAGGTAATTAGAAATAAGTAAACGTTACAATTCTGTAGTCTTCCATCAGACCTGTATAAATAAGGATTTTCGATTTCCTTTTTCTTTAATGAGCTCATACGTTATGCTTTGAAAAAGTCCAAAAACAAATTCGCGAATTTTAGCTTTGAAAAGTCCAATCGGGCAACCCTGGAAAAGATTATGAGAGTGACATCCCTTTGATATAGTCTCGTTTCGAATAATAATAATAATAATAATAATAATAATAATAATAATAATAATAATAATAATAATAATAAAATAATAATAAAATAATGATAAAAATAATAATAATAATAATAATAATAAAAATAAAAATAAAAATAAAAATAATAATAATAATAATAAAATAATAATAATAATAATAATAATAAAAATGATAATAATAATAAAAATAATAATAATAATAATAATAATAATAATAATAAATAATAAAATACCTTCGGGAATCATCAGTACAGGGTGTGACGATTAACACCATATATATATATATATATATATATATATATATATATGTATATATGTATATATATATATGTATATATAAGAGCAAATGGTTAATAAAACATATTAAAACACTTTGAAAAAGAGGCAAAACAATAGTCCTTAATCCGCGGAGTTTCGAAGAAATACTTTCCTTCTCATCAGAGGTTAGGAATTAGCAAAATGCGGGATCGGATTTTGCATACAAAAGTATTTGAAGAAAGTGCAAGTAAGTCAAAGAACTTACTTGATAACAAAAAGTGATGCAGAGGGAATAAGGTGAAGAAAAAGGTGATTTCACGTGAATGGATAGTCTGGTGAAAGGTAAATTATCCAATGATGGTAAAATCCAAAAATGTAAATCCAAGTAAGTTAGTTAAATTTCGCACAAGTAAAATCCAAAGAAATCCCGTAATTGGAAGATAGTCCAAAATAATCCAAAAGGCCGAAATCCGTGGAATAATTCATGAATAGGTGCAAGAAAAAGAGGAAAGAATTCCAATAACATTATTAAAAGAAAAATAAGATTATTTATATATATATATATATATATATATATATATATATATATATATATATATATATATATATAGCTTAGAGAGTCTATAAGAAAATACTTTCGTTCCTGATGAATCCCACGCTAGACGTCGCATCTCCATTATGTTACCTAGCATCTTCTCTACTCTTCTGATGAGAAGCATTAGGCTTCGAAATATCTTTCTTGGTATAAAGAGTCCCCTCTATTTCCAAACTAAATGTTTGTATACTTTTATTAAATAAATGAATCATCCCATATTCACACCAATATATAGTTTTTGTGACTTCATTTTCCACTCCTATTGTTTCGTATATATATATATATATATATATATATATAGTGGAAATGGTAATTAATAAAAACTGAAGAACGTGCTCAATACTGTTGTAGAGCAAATATGCGTTTTATTTTTTTATTACCGTATCTTTCTGTTAAGTTACATTAAAGAAAATGCATGTTCGTCAATAGTCAAGTTAAAATAGTACGACAGGTTATATACAACTTTCGATAATTCGATCAGATGATGTTTGAATAGGAAATTTGAAATTCTTGACTTTAAAGATCTCCAGAACCTTTAAACTGCAGAAGTGAAATAACAAACAACTGTATACACAGAATAAAATAAGCTAAATCAACAACATATAAAAACACTCGGTAACACGTATTCCGTGCATTTTAGCCTGCGGATACTTAACGAGGATGTAACACAAAAGCCTCTGCGTATCGTATTTGCCGTATGTATTTTCATAACATACTTCCTAGCTGTATTTATTTACTGAGCACTTGAAGTAAATGCTAAAAACTAATATAAAAATATTAATATTTTATGTTATTTATGTATTAAATTAACATTAAAAGATAAAATTTTACAAGGAGGTATCATAATTTATGCCACGATTTTCAATATTTATTTTAACAGTGCTCAATACATTGGTAGAGTTATTTAGGTAGCTTAATTGCCATAATCGCGTTCACACGCCGGTTCTCGTCAGATCACTGAAGTTAAGCAACGTTGAGCCTGGTTAGTACCAGATGGGTGACGATTTGGGAATTCAAGGCGCTGTATGTGATCTCCGCTTATCTCGGCATTTGTTTCCAGTCGTCTTGTAAATACACTTCACTTACCATTCGTATTTAACAATGTCGACTCAGGAAGTGTGTGGTTCGAGATTGCGCACCTCCTGCCACAAAAATTTCACGCGCAGGCACCCATTCATGGGTATCTATAGTCTGTCAAAGACTCAAGGAGCCTGTGTAATTGCCATATATACTTTCATTGCTTACAATATTTATATAGCCTATGAATTTTTTCAACTTATATGGAAAGAAAATTTTTTTTAGAGGAGAAAGATTAAATCCTGCGAGTGCATTTGATTACTTATAAAATCATTTCTTAAACTGTTGATCTGTTTGCTTGGAAAATAAACTTGATGAACGGTTTAAAGATTCATGAATTTCGACTCGAATGAATATTTTATTCGCTCAGTGCATTCACGGTAATCGGCTCATATGGCTCGTATAAATGCCGCTTGAAGATAAAGCACTAATTAAAAAAAACACCAAAAAAAAACACTTAGAACAAAACGAAAAAGATGTCACATGCATTCGAAGACTATCACTGACAGGATTCTCCCCAGAGAAACGAAAGCGGATATTGTCCTTGCAATGACATGTATTGCGCGCAATCATCTGTTTAGATCAATGATCCTACACATGGGATGGATGTCCGATATGGTAGGGAGGGCGGAGCCAATTTGAATATAAAGAAACCAATTTCCTATTTGACTTGGCCAATGAAAAAAATACATAAAATCACATGTCGATTAATTTAATTATTTAGCTTCTATGAGTAGCGCTTGTTAGTATCTTTAATACCATTTTCCATGCCTTGATCGGGTACAAAACGGACTTCGAAAGCTAGTGGATAATGCCCTCTTCTCTTCCATACTCTCTCTTTTCCACAGATGAAAAGTAACGACTCTATATTTGCTCTGTAGTTATTTTCATGGCAGATGCTCGACTGAGCTTCAATCTATGCTCTTTCTCGTAGACCATTCGCAGCAGACACAGGTCTAGCTACCACAACTTCCAACAATTTCCCTTACACTATGTCTGTGCCTAATTCTAAACACACATTGCATGAAAAAAATGTACTTTTCTAGAACTAAACGTTTCTGGTACGCAGTGTCGTGAGCCTGCTATCCAACTTGCTAAAACGCGTGCGTTTTCAAGTCTAATGTAAACAAGTTACTGTTGAGTCGTTCTCTTAAATAAACAAATATTACATAAGATCCACCATTACTGATCATCACGGTGTTGTCTCATCGGCCACCTGACATTCATTAACCTTTATCCTCGAGTGACCTTTGGGCTTTGATAAACGACGCCCCTAGATATCTGCATGCACATTGTCCTTCATAAAAGATTGAGCTCTCTAGACAGTCAGTATAATCAGGTGATACACCAGTTATCGTTAGATCACTTTAGTTAACCAACGTTAACTTTGGCTTGTACCGAATGGGGGATTATTAAGGAATAGCGAGCACTTTGTGCGGGAGGAAGGCGAGACTTCACTGCCAAAAATTAAATAGATAAAAATAACCGCCCTGTACTTCAGTATAACATGCTAAACCACACGTCTTGACGCAACGAACGATCGTCTGTTCTCAACCATGTAGTGAAGCTCTCCACAATATCAACTGCTGTATATGGAATGGTAGTGAAACCCCATTACAAAATATCTATTCTTGAAGATGTTACTATCAGGTACCTAATATAATAACCGAAATATGTGTTGACACAAGGAAACAATCAATTCTGGGTGAAAGTTCTAAATGAGGCAAAACAGCAGTATATAAAATTTTGTTTTTAACTAAAAAACTAAAACGTCGATAAGCTACGAAAGAGGTGGTACCATAAAAACGAGCCACCTTTTGTGCTCCATAATTTATTTTTTTACATAGTCATCACAATTCTCAATGCAATTTTGCCGACCTCTTTTGATGCCTCTGTCGAAAAAGAGCGAGGATCGCTTTGTCACACATTTCTTTCGCAAATCGGCGAACACCTCTCCTACCTGGGCTGATATCAACTGCATCGACTTCGTAAACGTTCAACAGGTGTTCAAGATGTACCCAACGGAAATTCATGCATCTGGCGTACGTTATAATAAGGATTAGTCTTAATCCGTCAATATCTGTAACAGAGAAATGAAACTTTCAGGTGATGAATGCATAAGTTCAGTCATCATAACAATGCAACTTGCAATTTCCTCTGATGCATTAGAATGTAATAAAAATCAGGAGGCATTACTTTTGGAACGCGCTTCGTATATATATATATATATATGATTGCAACGTCTTGTCAGGCGAGTGCCACTCCTTCAGACACTTAAAGTCCATGAGCCCAAAAATGACTTCCATCGCCACAGGACCATTTTTATAGAAAAATGCATGAGGGAGTATCTATACACAAATGATGTTACAGAGTCTTAGCTTTGTACGACATCTAAGTCTCTCTCTCTCTCTCTCTCTCTCTCTCTCTCTCTCTCTCTCTCTCTCTCTCTCTCTCGGTTCAAAATGTTGAGATCCAGCAACAAGCAAGGGCAAGATAGCCAGCAAGAAGTTAAACTGTAGACCATTTTAATGCGGGTACTGGTCTCCTGCTTTATATTTTTTTAAAATCAGAGATTTGCTTCTCCTAGAAAGGTTGCTTTCACCACGGCTTACGGGAGCCCTCTCCACCCCAGCACACACAAACACACACGGTGCTAGTTAGGCGTTGACATCGAAAAAGGGTTCGTTCGTCCTTTGAAAGGTCTTGTTTTTAATCGTTCAGGGAGACTAGCCGCCCTCCTCACCAAACAAGTCTGGTAAGGGGAACCAGTTTAGTCGCCGGTGAACCGACCATGAGGCAAGTAGTACTAGGTTACATGGTACCAGTAGCATATGACATGGCCTCACACACACACACACACACACACACACAGACACACGCACACATATATATATATATATATATATATATATATGACTCCATATATATATATATATATATATATATATATATATATATGGAGTCAGAGATGGCTTCTGTTGCTAGGATCAAATCTATCGACCGGTGTTAATCGTGACACCCTGCATTGATGATTCCCGAAAGGATTAAACCCTAGTGACTGCAGGTATTTATGTCAGCCCTTTATGAAACTTGTTCCTTATCGTTGAGCACTTTCAGTTGAAATAAAGTCGGTCAACTTAGCTCATATGCTCAGATCCTCATATAATGATTAGATCACTTTGATAGACGTTAAAAACATGTAAAAGATAAAATGTTAAATTTCAACAGTATTTCTCGCGGTTAACGGTGGCCACTGTTGCCGAGTTCGGATCCATCGCCCGATTTTAATCATGACACCTTGCACTGATGATTCCCGAAACGATGAAACACTAGTGTCTTTAAGTATTTAATAATTATTATGGTAAATAATTATATATATATATATATATATATATATATATATAAATTTTGATGTTGAAAAAACATTTTTCAAAAAACGACAATGAGTACAGATAAAACAAGAAAACCCCTTATTTCATGGAGTTTCGAAAAATGTATTTTTTCTCAATAGAGGGAAATATACAATATATTTTGCAGGTTAATGCATTTGAAGAAACAATTAATATGAAGTTTATTATATTTGCATAAAAATTCATTTAACAGTTTACACAGATTAAATCTGAATGTTACATCAAGAAAGGGGGAAAAGGGAGATAATGGATATGGTGAAAGTCCAATTGGAAAGATGGTAAATTCCAGAACAGGAAAAATCCGAGTTGCATCTGTTAAAAATATATCAATATTCCATGGGAAAACAGAAATATAAAAATCGATATAAATGTTCAGGGTAAGATTTGGAGCTTCAAGAAAAGTCGTCAAGCTGTGGAAAAGTAAATACATGTGCTTTTTTAAAAAAAACCGATGAAGGAAAAGGAGGGTGATAAAATATTAATTTTAAGTTAGATTATTAAAAGGGGTAGTGGGAGAAAAGAGACAAAGGAAGAAGAAGTAAAATAGAGGAAGAAGGGATAAAGTGACAACAAGAGAAAAATGTGTATTTAAATGAGTGTAGCTAACAACAAATATTGTTTTTTTTATCCTTTTTTTTTAATATTTGTAAATATTTTAAAATCTATTTATAACGCGTTTCGAGCCTTATTTAGCATTTTTTTTAGTTAAAAGTTTTTTAGTTAGAAGCTTGTTTGTTTTTGTTAGAAGCTTGTTTGTCAACGCTCTGATCCCCATCTGGCATCAATTGGGATGGATGGCTCGTGTTTTGACAAGCTTCTGGGCTTGACCTTCACCCCTGATCTGAAATGGAACACGTACATCAAGTCTGTTGCCAAGGTCGCTGGAAAGATGGTGGGATCCTTCTACCGCTCCAGAAGATATCTCACTACTGATGCAATTCTCTATCTATATAAAAGCCAAGTACGTCCAAGGATGAAATACTGTTGCCATATCTGGGCAGGAGCTGCTAAAAATCGCCTATCCTGCCTTGACAGAGTACAAAATAGACTTCGTGGCTTAGTGGGGGATGCCTTTTTCCCTTCCCTGCAACCTCTCTCCCACAGAAGATACGTTGCAAGCCTATCCTTGTTTTATCGTTATTTCTATGGCAGGTGCTCGTCTGAACTCCAATCTCTGGTCCCCCCTCGCCAATATTTCACAAAAAACACCCGTCTAGCTGAATCCACTGTCAAAAACTTTCCCCACTCTTTATCTGTGCCTAAATCAAAACGTAGATTCCATGAACAAAGCTTCTTTCTTAGAACTGCGCGCCTGTGGAACTCTGTTCCCTCTGCCTGCTTCCCTCCTGACTACAACTTGGATATCTTCAAGTCCAACGTAAACAAATTCCTGATGAACCGCCGCCTTAAGTAGACACTCTAAAATATCCACACTAACGTACTATACTTGCAATAACCCTTATCCCTGAGTTGCTTCCGGGCCTTGATAAGTGGTGACCACCGTGTAAAAAAAAAAGTTGAACAGTTTATGGGATTCTTTTTTAGAGATCATTTTCGTTCGGCTAGCACGATTTTGCTTTCGAAAAATATATGTGGATGTTAGCCTGGATGTCTCCAATAAGATTGATTAAGAGTTCATTCGGTTTGTGTTAAGTCTATTTGGTGGGTGGGAGGTGTTAAGTCTATTTGTTGAATACTTTCATGATTTTTTTTCTTTTTGGTGTTAGTGCCAGTGCGTGCACGCGTGTAAGGGTGAGTGGCTGTGCGTTATATGCGTGTATGCGTGTGTAAGGGTTAGAATTTATGATTTCTTCTTTCCACATGTGCGTGTGCCTGTGTGCGTTCCTATTTACTTGTCTCACAACGGATTAGACAAAATAGATAGCGAATTAGACAGACTTGAAAGAACGGGCATTTTATCGGAAATCGAAACTAGTGTTTGGGCAGCGCCTACGGTGTACGTAAAGAAGAAATCGGAACAAATTCGAGTCTGCGGAGACTTTTCAACCGGGTTAAATAATATGCTATAAGATCAATTACCAAGCCCGGAAGAGATTTTTGCCAAACTAAATGGTGGAAAAATTTTTTCAAAAGTAGATTTGTCCGACGCCTATTTGCAAATTCCGATAGAAGAAAAATGCTCAAAGATTTTATGCATTAACACACACAAAGGGTTATTCAAGTATAACCGATTACCGTTCGGGATAAATGTCG
Organism: Euprymna scolopes; assembly: GCF_053919585.1. NCBI lineage: Eukaryota > Metazoa > Mollusca > Cephalopoda > Sepiida > Sepiolidae > Euprymna > Euprymna scolopes. The sequence continues at coordinate 156,841,539 of NC_136495.1, read as the reverse complement.
TGCCGGCGATATTCCAGCAAGCAATGGATACAATGCTGAACGGTTTAGATTGTGCTTGTACATACCTTGATGACATAATCATAAGGAGCGCGTCCATAAGTGAACATATAGAGCATTTAAAACAAGTGTTCACAAGAATAAACGAGTACGGATTCAAGGTGAAAGAAAACAAATGTGAGTTTTGTCTAGACGAAATCAAGTATTTAGGACAAATATTAAGTAAAGATGGTCGGCGCCCTGATCCAGAAAGAGCGATAGCAATTAGGAACATGCCAGCACCACAGGACGTGACGAATTTACAGAGCTTCTTAGGCCTCGCGAACTACTATCAAGTATTTATCAAAGGCATGCACGACCTAAGAGCTCTTCTGAATGAATTATTAAAGAAAGAAACACCATGTATGTGGACAAAAGAATGTCAAGACTCATTTGAGGAAATTAAAAAGATTTTGACGTCAGAGTTATCCTTAACTTATTACGACCCAAAATTATAAATAATTGTTGCGAGTGACGCGAGCTCGTATGGTATAGGAGCATGTATACATCATATAATGCCAGATGGAACGCACACTTCAGGGATCCTAATTCCGTCAGAGAAGGCTTACTCCCAAATAGAAAAGGAAGCATTAAGCATTATTTTCGCGGTGACGAAATTCCACCGTTATCTGTATGGGAGATATTTGATACTGAAAATAGACCACAAGCCTCTAGTGACTATTTTCGGCTCAAAAAAGGGCTTACCAGTATATACGGCAAATCGGTTACTCCGTTGGGGTACGATCTTGCTAAATTATGATTTTCAAATAAAGCATCTACGTTCGGGAAAAATAGGTCATGCGGATGGATTGTCAAGGCTTATACCGAAAAGGGATGAAACCCTTGAAGAGTCAGTAATTGCAGCTATACGTTCCAATTATGAGGAAAAAACATGGTGGTGAATATAATAAGATAATTACCAGTCACACTCACCGATATAAAAAGGGAGGTTGAAAATGACGACGTCATCAAAGACATAAAGGGGAAATTAAGGGAAAATGACGGAAAAACGCAAAGTATATTTTCCTTATGCAATGAGATATTATTATATAGTGAAAGAGTGGTTGTACCGAAAACCTTGCAGAAAAAATCTTACGTGATTTTCATACAGGATACCCAGGTATAAATAGGGTGAAGACACTTATGAGGAGTTATGTTTAGTGGCGTAATATGGATGTGGATATTACATTAAACAAATGTAAAGGTTGTGCGTTAGCCGCTAAGGCACCACCGATAGTTCTTACACCTTGGAAAAAAACTGACCATCCATGGTCACGCATTCATCTAGACTTTGCTGGACTGATCGAGGGACAATACTACCTAATCATAGTAGATAGTTTTTCCAGATGGCCGGAAGTAAAGCGGGTCAAAAACCCAACGACAGATAACACAAGTTTTCTGCATGAAACATTTGCACGTTTTGGGGTACGAGACATTGTAGTCACAGATAACGGAACACAATTTACTTCCAGTGTTTTCAAGGATTTTTGTGAATCGTTTCAGGTAAACCATATAACTCCACCACCGTTCCATTGCAGATCAAATGGATTAGCGGAAAGGTTCGTTGATACGATAAAACGTGCTCTTAGATAATCGATAGGGACACCGACGGATGAAGCATTACAACAGTTCCTGCAAATATACAGGATAACTGAGAACCCAAATACACCGTCGAAATTATCGCCAGCAGAATTAATGTTTGCGAGAAAAATAAAATCACCATTTGATAAATTAATACCAAAACAAGCAGTCATATATAAAATGACGCACACATCACATAAAAGGTTTAAACCTGGTGATCAGGTATATTTTAAATGTTTAAAAATAATATGTCATATTGGGAGTCGGGTACGGTAGATAAACGTATCGGCGACAAGGTCTACATGATAAAAGGTACAAAAGGGATACACAAAAGACATCAAAATCAATTGAGAAAACGTCATAGGAAGGACAACCAACACAAAGTCAAGTATCTGCAGAATGTCTTCTTGGTTCCTCCTCTTCTCTTTTCTCTCTCCCAACAATCGAACACAGCATATAATAACAAAACTCTAAAGCACGTCTGACAGCACTGACTTCTGCCAACAGTCTGCCCCTCCTCTTAACAACACAGGCTTTTTATATCGCAAAATCGTTCACCTCTATTTGCATATTCTTCTAACTCACGTGATCACTACTCTATAAATAAGAGTCTTGACCATTTCTTTTCTTTCTTTTTATTTATTTTTGGTGACCGACCCGCACGTGGTCTATCCAGGTAAGTCACGCATTTCTCCACACTCCCCCCTGATCTCATGATCACAAACAGGACATGCGGGCAATCGTCGTTGGCGGGTACTCCTTCGAAGAAGCACTTCCTCATTGCTGTTTTCTTCATTACCACCATCATTACTACCAGTCTGTTCCATTATCCCGTCTCGTGGTTCCATAGGCGGTGTCTCACAATCAGGGCAGGGGGGCAGTATCCGTCTTTGTCGGGTACTTCTCCGAAGAATCGGAGGCGTCATCTCCTCGGTATGCTCCATCATCCCTTCTCGCTGGGTTTCGCAATCACTGGGGGTGGGCAGTATTCGTCTCTGTCGAGTATTTCGATGAGGCATTACTTCCTTGTGTCCATCGCTCTCCTCACTATTGTCATCAGTATGTCCCATCATTCCCTCATCTGGTTCTGTTGGTGGTGTTTCTATGCTCACCTGAAGGGGCAGTAAGTGATCAGGATCATCTCTGAACGGTGTGTGATCCTCCTCATCGTCCTCAGAATCAGAAGAGGTATAACAAGGGCGGATATCTTTTACGTGACGTGGTATGCCACCAATCAACATGGTCTGAGGACTTATGATTTCATCTATTTTTCCCCGGAAAAATTTCGTAGTGCACCCAGCATTTGGGGGTTTTATCCAAACAAGGTCTCCCACCTGATATGGTGTATTGACAACACTCACCACTGATGGTATGGCATCAACTCCTTTCACACGCTGTTCATATTGGTAAATCCCATTGGCTGGTGCAGTTGCTGGTGTTGCATTGTCCTTGGGTGTTATATTATACCAGTACACAGCTTCTGGAATAGAGCACTGCGTCCTGGCTGCAATTCTTTTGATGGTGCGGTGACACCGTTCTGCTATACCATTACCCTCGGGATAATATGCACACCGATAATGCATTTTAATCCCCCATTCGTGCACGAATTTCTGAAATTCTTGACATCGAAATGTGGCGGCATTATCAGTCAGAATTTCAATCGGGGCACCACGTTCAAAAAAGACGGCTCTCAACTGTTGTATAATGCTGGCTGCATCCTGTCGTGTCAACAGGCGCCATATTGTGAAACGCGTCGGGCCACAATCCGTCATGGTCAAAAAATGTTTGCCCCCATAATGTGTTATGTCCATCCCTACTCGCTGCCAGTTGCCCTCCACCTCGAGCTTCCCTTTTTGCCATTGGGATGGTGCCGGATCAATTCTCTGACACTCTTCACACGAACGTATGGCTGCTTTCACTGATGCTTTTGTAGTTGCAGGGCATACTCTTCGGACAAAATATGCAGTCCTCTGAATTCCAGGATGTCCAATCTGCTGGTGTATCATACGGATCTGGTCAGGTGTTAATTGATCCGTTACAGTCGCGCATGTTTGTTGTTGAAGATCGGATCCCTGCCTCATTGCATCGATCCACCTCTTTGGTACTCGAGTAAAGCTATCAGCCAAATTCTGCATCGACGAGACTAACGTAATGTCTACCTGCAAGCTGTATTCGTCAACTAGACGCTTAATTATTGCTAGTCTCCTTCGTACTAGCATTTCACTTGCAGCTCTAGTCTTAACTCGAGCCTTTCCAGTCAAGGTGTCGGTTAACCAATGGTAAACACACAATGAGTCAGTGTGGAGATGCACAACATTAGTCTGCCATTGCAATGCGAGATTAAGACCTTTTAACGTGGCATCAAGTTCTGCCAAATTTATATGTTGGGCATCATTTTTCGGACGAAGCCAGCATGCATCTTCCACAACAACACCTAGTTGCTCCAACACGACACCTGTAGCCAACGAACTTGCGTCAACCCATGCATTTAGTTCGTTTCCAGACACTTGCCACTCACCCCGGGCAGGGTCATTCCTATGCACTCTGGACAACATTTCAGCCATCATTTGTTGGAGAGAATCATCATCCGCAACATCGTCCCATCCTTTTGTTACTGTAGTCACTAGTCTTTTCACCACTCCTGTTGCCGATCGGAGCCATCCACAGACAGGTAGATGTCCTACCAATTTACCACAGATAGAAAACACAGTACGTCTTGTTAATACATTGGGTAACTTTGGAAGTGGGCTCCCTCGTTTCCATCGCAACGTATTGCCCTCCTCCCAGACCTCGAGGCCTAGCACGGGCACTCCATCCTTTACGCGCTTAGGGTCTTTGCTTATTAACCCAAACGCTTTCAGTTTTATTCGAACCGCATCCGCAGACATTATGTCCTCATTAACATAGATGTCATCTATGTAGGCTGAAGCAGCTTTTGCTGTGGTCTCATCCTGCATCAAAACAGTTTTAATAATGGTTGTCATAATCAAGGGTGCTACGTTTAGGCCAAAACCCAAACGTGTCAAACAATATAGTTTTCCCTTGAGTAGTACTGTCTGAAACGGCCATAATGACTCATGGACACGTATCTGCAGGTAGGCCCTCTTTAGATCCAGAAGTGCTACATTGCTCCCTTTTTGACGCCACTCTCTCAGTTTAGCAGCGCACACATCTGCGTTTCCGGTAAACGCATCAACATGCCGATTCAACTCTCGGTAATCCATTACGGGACGAATTTTTTCTTTGGTAGGTTGTTCAACAGCCATGAGCGGAATTAATCCCTTGGGTGGTCCCAGACGTTCCTGTGGGTATGGTATTAACCAACCGTTGTCAATCCACATCTGAAGTTCTTCTTCATATGCGGCCCTATTCTTGGTAGAAACTGCATACTCTGGAATCGTGTTGCACAGCCGATCTGGTTCCTGGCCCATGGCCCATTTCCACTTTGCAGTCCACACCCTTTCGTTGTCATCAAATGTAGCACAGAAGTCCTTTTCTTCAATCGACATGGCTGCACAGACGTCTTTCCCTTCTCCAAGCCTAATACCTCTAGCTGCTGTGATTGTAACGCCTCCTAGTGCTTGTATTGCATCAATTCCAAGCAACATGTCGTAGCCAAGGGGTTTCTCCTGCATCACCAGAACGTCAACTTTAGCTGTGTCACCCTTCTCAGTGCAGATTGTGACTGTCCCTTCACCACAACATACCCGTGATAAGCCATTGATGGTCATAACGCCAACTGGGTTCCTCCGCCACACCGGACAGCAATGGGCACTAACTATAGACCGGGAACACCCCGTGTCTATAAGTGCTGAACACTGCACATCATCAAGTTTAACGCTAATGACAGGCAATCCTGTGTTTATTGGTTGGCAGGGGGCAAGGGTAGCGATAGTACCTTGCCCCCAACTTCGTTTCCCGAACAGTTGCGAGATATGTGCCCAAACTTATTGCAGCGATAGCATTGCACTGGTCTCTTTGATTGTGGATATACACCTCTCCTATCACTCCGGCACTCTTTAGCAAAATGATTGGCCTCCCCACATTTATAGCACACTGGGGTGGCATGCTTATTACTATCTGGAAGAGAGTCCACATTGCCTCCATGTCGAAAACTAGCTGCTGCTGCAATTGGTTCCTGTTCCTTACAGATGTTTCGAGCTCGGGCCAATAACTCATCAGTTGACAATTCATCGATTCTTGATGATGCCCGCAACAGTTTACTGACCTCCTCGGGTAGGCCTACCAAAAAAGCACAGCTTAATATTTTATCGTTGACCCCACCAAACGGTACAGATAATTTTCGCAGGTCGGCTAGGTACACGTCGACTGTTTCCTTGGGTTGAAGTGTCCGGCTCGTGAACTGTTGCCACGCAACAAATGGATCTGTACCAAACGCTGTATACAGGCTCTGCTTGATTTCATCCCAGTCTGGTTCATCCCCGAGTTGTTGGTAGACTGCATAGGCCCCTCCGGTTAGCCTCAAAGGGATAACTGTGGCTGGTTCTTTAATTTTGCACAGTTTACAGATTTTCTCTGCCTTTTCAATCCATTCAACGACAGCCGGTCCAGTGGTAGATCCGTCGAACTCGGGTATTAAGCGAATGTCGAATCTGTCCATTGTTAGTAACCGCACACCAAGCGCCGAAATAGCTTAAAACCAACACAAAGTCAAGTATCTGCAGAATGTCTTCTTGGTTCCTCCTCTTCTCTTTTCTCTCTCCCAACAATCGAACACAGCATATAATAACAAAACTCTAAAGCACGTCTGACAGCACTGACTTCTGCCAACAGTCTGCCCCTCCTCTTAACAACACAGGCTTTTTATATCGCAAAATCGTTCACCTCTATTTGCATATTCTTCTAACTCACGTGATCACTACTCTATAAATAAGAGTCTTGACCATTTCTTTTCTTTCTTTTTATTTATTTTTGGTGACCGACCCGCACGTGGTCTATCCAGGTAAGTCACGCATTTCTCCACAGAACATGACAAACCTGAGGAACAGGAAGATCCAATTGATATAGTATACGAAACGTTTCATATTGAACCACCACAGACCATGCCCGAACCGAGGAGATCGGGAAGGAAAAGAAAGGCTATAGACCCAATGATAATGAACCCCAAAAGGAAAAAATATTGAAATCCACACGACTTCAAATCTTGGGAGGGGGGGGGTGTTGTGGAGACGCCCACTAATTACAATACGTGGGTGAACAAGATATAGATAAAGGTATCAAGTCAGCAAGACCGGGGAGCTGTGTTCGAACGCCGGATAGGCAAGACGCATGTGCTGGTCGCTCCATGAAAGACTTTAACACGCCCTCTGCCGGACAATCTTCCAACTGCCGTACAACTGCACCTTTGTAAATATGTATTATATTTTCGTCTTAATATATTTGTTTTGCCTTTACTTTCTGCGTTCGTATTGTTATTGATACAGACACAACAGTTACATAGGAACCTTTTTGCATTATCCATTCAATAAGGGTTACAGAAAGAGGAATAAGGGAGAATCATCTGTAGGCCATGGCATTTTGAAGCTTAATGCTTCTCGTCAGAAGAGGGAAAATACTAACATTATATAAATGTAAATAATTGAAACGATTTGCGATTAATTCATATGACTCGACAGATATTTGTTGACGTTATAACGAACTCGAGAATTTACACGTAATTTCAAACTAGAGAATGCTGGTGATTACATCGACCGAAACCTTTATACGAATAGTAATCCGTATAATTTAAATAAATAATATAATCGAAATAAATTAAATCGTTAATAATGTCTTAGTTTGTTGTTGTTGTTGTTGTTGTTGTTGTTGTTGTTGTTTTTTACTTACACCCTAAACAAGGCATTGGACGCAAGGGGCTACTAATTGGGTCCAAGCCTATAACAGATTAAGATCCGGTTTCTGTTGCATTGAACTTCTGCATATCAGTACAATCAATGAAGCAGGTAGCAGAGAGAAAATTTCAAAGTCTAGCTGTTTTAGGGAAGAATCTATTTAGAGTAGAAAACGTTTTGACATTTAAGAATCACAACAATGAAGGGTGTGATTTTGTTGCTAAGCGAGTTTGTCGATGATATGAATGACGATGATATGTATGACGATGATATGAATGACGAGGGGGCATAAGTGCACTGAGTTCATCAGAGCACAATCCATTAAAATATTAGTAAAACAGGCAAAGTGACGCAAAATAGCGGCGATGTGAAAGTGGTTGGATATTAGTTGACAAAGTTGGACCTATTAGTTTTGAGACTTTTTCCTGAACCCTATTCAAGAGGGAGAGACTAGTGGTAGATGCAGTAGCCCAGATGTGGCAACAATACTTCATACATGGGCTAATGGTGGCTTTGTAGATGTACAGGATGCTTTCAGGTGTGAGCAGTTTTCTAGCATGATAGAGGGAGCCTACTTTCTTGCAGTCTTCGTAATGTTCTCAATGTATTTTTCCAGTTCATATTTCCTGTGAATGTAAGCCGAGGACTTTGAAGAAAGAATTCTCATGCAGTGAGTTATTTGTCATGGATATCGGTGGTTGAAGATGTTTCTTGTGAATTGTTAAAGGAGAGCAGCTTAGCCTTACTAGCATTAAATATCACCTTGCATTTACGTCCCCATTCATGTATTGTATGGAGATCATTTTCTAAGGGTTCAGCGATTTCTTGGATTTGAGTACATCCGTTCTTCCCTCATGCATATTATAGAGCGTTGTATCATCAGCAAATATACCCATCTCGAATTCAATATTATCGGACACGTCATTGAAAAATATCAGAAATAATAGTGATCCAAGGATCGACCCTTGAGGCAGTAATGATGCTTGGATGAACGTCCATCAATGACAACCTGAATAGTTCTATTGTATAATTGCATGGTATATGCGTCCAGAGACGACTGTTAAAATATCTGTAGTAGAACGACATTTCATAAATCCGTACTGTTTTTCAGAAAGAAGATTAGCTTTTGCAAGGTGGTAGACTAGTGATTGATTCATTAGTAAGATTTTAGCGAAGAGGGGAAGGATATTAATGAGGCGATAATTGAGAGGGTTAGTCTTTTCGCCAGAATTCTTGTACACTGGTACTACAGAGACCATCTTCCAGCTATTAGGAAAGAAGAACTCAGCAAGGCATTTGTTGTAGAGCTTGGAAAGTACATGGGCTAGCTCAGCTGCGCATTTCTTAATTAGTATAGCAATGATGAGATCAGGCCCACAGGCCTTGGAGGTGTCTAAGTTTTTTTATAATATCGTTGACATGAAAATGGTGATTTTCAGATCATCAATTGGGACTTCCGTCCGTATAGGGAAATTTGGAAGGGAGTTGTTTGTTGGCTCTTGGGTGGAGTTGGAGACGAATCACCGAGCAAGCAGTTTCGGTTGCCGTGCATGCAACCTTCTGGATAGTGGAGGAGTTACTGATTGTTGTTTATTCACTACACTATCATAAATTTCCAGAAATCGCGAGTTCCTTTCTTCTGCGATTCTATGCATTCCCTAATCATTTCAGCATGTCTTCTTTTGGCTGTAGTTATTAATCTCTTACAATGATTTTTACCTATTTGCATTTGACTTATGACGTATGAGTGCATGCTGTCTTTGTGCAATGGCAGCTTCACAATCTGTAGTGAACCATGAGGGTGACTGCGAGTTGGTATAATACTTCCGTGCGGGGGCATATATGCTTCAATGCCGGCTTTGCACCGTTCAGTTTTCTTATGAGCACACTGTTCAGCAGGGATAGAGAAGATATTGGTCCATGGGGCATCTCTGATATGTTTTCTGATCGCTTCCCAGTTAGCTTTTTTTGTAGTACCTTATCATTTTGAGCAATTGCTCCTCATCTTGGGGTTGGGATGTGAGTGCGATGTCTGCATATACCACTAGGTGGTCTGCGCTTTTGAGTGGGCTGTGAGTATTAGTTACACAATCCTCAGGTATTGTGGTAAGAAATAGGTCTGGAAGTGAAGCTTGCTGGTGGTCATTATCTGGGAGGAACGTTGGGAACAAGACTGTGTGTGTGAGGAAATAAGCTGGAGAAAAGCTATAAGTAGAGCGTCTGTGTAACCTGAGAAAACATTCTTATGGTTGACATTAAAGTTTTCAAACACATGTATTTGAGCATTACTTTCTAAGGAGAGTGCTGCATTATATTCTCAGAGACATAATCTATTACAGGCCTGACTTGAGGAGGAATGGTAGAGAAAATAGTAGTAACTACCGCAGTCGAAAACACATAAAGGTAAGTTCATCCGCTTCCAGACGTTGCTCTATACATATATGGAGGATGCTTCAAGCTCGTACATATATCTATCTGAATCCGTACGGCAGTAATAGATGTATGCTGTCATGTTAAAGTAGTTATAGGGAATTGAGGAGGATAGGTCTGTTTCACTCAATGTTAATATATCCGAGGAGTTTACTCTACATCATTTAGATCACTTCTAAGCCAATTTGTGACTGCGAGCCTCAAGGGAGGAGGAGAATTAGGTTTGTTTGTGTGGTTGTCTGGTTTGACCGTGGTATTTGTTCGGGGTTTCATTTCATTTTATTACTATTTAAAAATTAGATAGATTTCCCCTCTAACATTAAAAAGAAACCGTGTATGTATTTATGAGAAAACTAATCTTTTCAGTAATTTATTAGTTTTAAAATAAGTAAATGAAATATTAATAAGCACCTGGAATTGAAGAAATTCAAAACAAAGAAATAAAAAGAAATGAGTTTAGATTTATATAAGTTACATACAACACGGAACAGATAGATGTATTGCGTTGTCGAGTGTGTTTTTTACAAGGTAATCACCACTTATCAAGGCCCAGAGGCCACTTGAGTATAAAGGTTAAAGAGTGTATATTGGTCAAAAGGACAATAACATAGTAATCGTTAGAAGTATTAATTTGGTAAAACTGGATAACGTAAGGGAAACGGTTCATCAAGAACTTGTTTACATTGGACTTGAAGACGGCCATATTGTAGTCAGGTAAACGGAAGAGAGTTCCACGGGTGTGTAGTTCTAAGAAAGAAGCTTTGTTCATGGAATCTACGTTTAGGTGTAGGCACAGATAAAGAGTGGGGGAAATTATTGATAGTGGTTTTAACCAAACGAAGTTTCTCGTGAATGTTTGGCGAGGGGGAAACTATAGATTGGAGCTCAGACGAGCACTTTCCATGAAAATAACGATAAAACAGAGACAGGACCCGTATATATACAGTACTAAATCAACGTGCGTGTGTGTATATATATTTCGTGTGTGTTTGCTTTTTTTTTTCAGAAAGATTTCTTTTTTTTTTTTCATAAAGATTTCTTTTTACTCTCTTTTTTGCGGCATATCTTTTCGTAATTGTTTCTAAAAATATATTTTCGTGTGCGTTTGTGTTCTTTGCATTTTTTTACTTTGTTCTTCAAGGGCCCGTTTTTTGGTTGCGTCTTGGTGGTGCTGGTTCTTTATTCTTGTGAGGATAAAATTGGTCACAGTTACCAAATTAAACGTGTGTTGCGTTATGGTGTGAGGTGTTTATATACCCGTAATATATACAGTACTAAATCAACGTAGTGTCTATATACGTATTTGCGTTTGTGACGTATTTGTGTCGCTGAGGAGTTTTATATATACTGTTGCATCCTGTGTCTTTTGGACGTCTCAAAATCCAACTCAACAGTGCTTGTGCAGATGAAACACGTGACATGCGACGCATCACTTTCTGTCACCTGTTCGAATACTTTCTGGTGCAAACTTGGCCAGTCACCGAGTTTGACATGTTTTACAACTTTTCAAAACATGACTTCAAATCACTGTTGTCCACTTACTACTAGATAGATAGATAGATAACCATATAGACATATATAGAGAGATAAATAGATAGATTAGATAGATACATAGATCAATATATATATATATATATAGAGAGAGAGAGAGATAGATAGATAGATAGATAGATAGATAGATAGATAGATAGATAGATAGATGAACAAATAATTTACTGCTTCTATTTGGCCACTCTCTAGCACTCTGTACGTTTGAATGGGGCTACCTAGCGGACCAGGGTGGAATGAATTTCGGGATGCCAAGATTTCTATCTGTTACAGAGTAGTAGAAAAAAAAGAGTGTTTGGGGGGCATTGCATTCTTTTCAAGGGTCGGTCGGTTGTTGTTGTGAAGGAACATAACTGGCTATACACCGGTTACAAACTGTATATATATATTGGACTGTTTGGCAGACAGCGGCAGACAGCGGCAGACAAGTAGTCGCAGTAAGACGGATAGTCTTACGTGTTGATTATCAGACTTTCTTCCCCATACTTGTTACTATGTACTTCTATTTACCTTAGGCGAGCAGCCTTACGTTTCTGTATTATAAATAAACCCCATTACACATACCACTCGGTGTAACTCACGTTTGTCTTTATTTTTTTTTTTTTTTTTTATTCAATTTTCACCCCAAACAAGGCACAGTGCCACTTTGAAGCAGGGGGCTACTATTAGGGAATTAATTAGCGGGGTCATTATGAAGGGAGAAGAGTAGAAAGATGTTTGTTAACATTACACTTGAACTTCTGCATATCATTGCAGTTGGGAAAGCAGAATCCCGGAAGGGAGTTCCAAAGACCCGCAGTTCTGGGGAAGAAACTATTGGAGTAAAAGGCTTTCTTGCACCTAGGGATCTCCACTGTAAAGGGATGAGACTTAGTAGCTTGTCGGGTTTGTCGGGGGTAGTTACGTCGGGGAGGTACAAGTGTTTGCAGTTCGTCGGAGCATTCACCATTAAAGTATTTGTAGAACAGGCAGAGGGATGCAACATCTCGTCGATGGGACAGAGGTTGAAGCCCAGATGACAGTTCAGGACCTATCAGGTTTGCGACTCTTTTTTGAACCCTGTCCAGGAGCGAGAGACAAGCAGCAGATGCACCAGCCCAGATGTGACAACAGTACTCCATACATGGGCGAATGGTTGCCTTATAGAGGTATAGGATACTGGCAGGCGTAAGTAGTTTTCTAGCACGGTAGAGGGAGCCAACCTTCCTTGCAGCAGCCTTGGCAATGCTCTCAATGTATCTATTCCAGTTCATATTCCCTGTAAACGTTAGGCCGAGGAGTTTAAAAGAAGTACTTTCAGGCAATGTGTTCTTGGCCATTACTATTGGTGGTAGAGAAGGTTTCTTGTAGTTATTGAAGGAAACAAGCTTAGTCTTAGCAGCATTGAATGAGACCAACCATTTTTGTCCCCATTCCACTACGGATTGGAGGTCATCCTCTAGTGTTTCTGCCATTTTCTTGGATATGTGTTCATTTGTTTTCCCCTCATATCTGTTATAGAGAGTGGTGTCATCGGCAAATATACCCATCTCCGAAACAATATTATCAGGGAGGTCGTTTATGAATATCAGGAACAATAGAGGTCCAAGGATAGACCCCTGAGGCACTCCCGCATTTATGTCATATTGTTTGGATGTACGTCCGTCGAGGACAACTTTGATTTTTCTATTACTTAAGAAGGATTTAATTACGTTATGAATTCTTCCAGTGATTCCATATGATCTAATTTTCCTTAGAAGACCATCGTGCCATACCCTGTCAAAAGCCTTAGATATATCAAGGGCCACCGCTCTACCCTCCCCTGTTTTATCCAATGAACGGTATATACGTTCAGAAACTACAGTTAAGATATCTGCTGTTGAACGGGCTTGCCTGAATCCATATTGTTTGTCAGTCAAGAGTTTAGCAGCTGTTAGGTGCTGGACTAGGGCTTTATTAACTAAGGACTCAAATATTTTGGCGAAAAGCGGGAGGAGGCTAATGGGGCGATAATTTAGTGGATTTCCTAAGTATTTAGGAATATAACAATGGCGACGAAAGGATGTTCTTTCTCTTAACAGAGATAAATTACCGTACCAAGGACTGTGTACAATGCAAGGATTTTTTGTTTTACGAAAAAAAAAAACTACACAAGGATTTTTGACCACGTGCGTCAATGAATTTAAAAATTTTTCCTACCTAAAGTAGCGAAAAGTACGGATTTTTCTTCGTAAAGAACTCACAAGAAATTATAGAAACATGTTCAAGGTAAAGTGGAATTTATATTTATTTTGACAAGTAAAAAAAAAAAAAAAAAAAAAATGGTCGCAAGTTGAATTCGAAACTACACTAAAGGATTACGAGTTTCGAAAGAAAAAATATAAATACAACGACTATTGTACCATTTTATGCCACGTGGGAACGGTAGCCATATATTTTTTTTTTTGAAAATTAATTGTTTGTTATTGCCTTTATATAAATAATTGGAACTATTTGTCGTGGGAAGTAAGAAATATTTTGTGTATGAACTTACGTTGTTGAAAAAAAAAAAAAAAAAAAAAAAAAAGAATTATTTTACAAAGCCTGTTGAATTACTATGGATAAACTTTGTTGAAACGTGTGGTGTCTGCATATTGCTACTAATTTACGATATACGTAAATTTACGATTTTTCTTTGGAATTATTGTGTAGAATTCGAAAAGACATTTTTGTACTAGAAGCTAACATGGAACAATTAGCAGAGTTAACTAAGGCTCTAGCCCTTAGCATCCAGGAACAGACAAAAATGACTCAACAATTTTTAGCGCAACAACAACAACAACAACAAATTCAACAACAACAGCTACAGCAACAGCTGCAACAACAACAAGAAAGAACACAAAAAACTTTAGAGGCACAACAAGAACAAACAAACATACTACAACGACAAATGTCGACACAGCAAAAGAATTTAGAAAAGCTAATTCTAACGTCGACCGGGAAGAAGACTAATTTTTCTGCCGAGGGTATTTCAAATTCACTAACGGAATTTCGTTACTCCCCGGATACTGGTGTTACTTTCCCTGCATACTACAGAAGATACGAAACAATTTTTACGAAAAGATGTTTAGACTAGACCGATGAGGAAAAAGTTACCCTGCTACTACAAAAACTGGGTACTGATGAAAACACCAAGTATGCAAATCTAATTCTACCAAAAAAACCGGAGGAGGTTTCGTTCGAGGAAACAATTAGTACCTTGTCGAAAATATTTGATAAAAGGGATAGCCTATTTCACTCTAGATACAAATGTTTGAACATTCAGAAGGCAGAAGCTGAAGACTATCTAGAATATGCTTGCACTGTGAACTGTTTATGCGAATCATTTAAATTGAATGAAATTTCCGCAGACCAATTTAAATGTTTAATCTTTTTACAAGGTCTCACAGCACCAAGGGACAAAGATATACGTTCACGGATCCTAACAATTATGGAGGCGGATCCTAACATAACATTGCAAAAAGTCACTGAAGAGTGTCAACGTCTGATTAACATAAAGAAAGACAACACTCGCATTGAAGAGAAAAATATTTTTAAGGTGCAGCAAGTAAAAAGGCAAGGGACCACAAGAAAGTCCAGGTTCCAAGAACACAGGATCCTTAAAGGATACAAAGACCCAAAGCTAAAGTGTAAATGTTGTGGTAGTTTAAGACACAACAATAAGACCTGCTGGTTTAGGAACAAAATATGTTATGAATGTGGTCTCAGAGGTCACAAGGGAACATACTGTGCCCAGAAGAAAAGACAAGGGACCGATAATGTAAATACGCTTCGCATGAATAAAGAAAAAAGCTGCGAAAGACGGAAATATGTTGATGTTCGGATAAATGGACATCTGGTTACATTGCTTCTGGATAGCGGTGCAGATATTAGTATTATAAATGAAGATATATGGAAAAGGATAGGTCGACCTGAATTAACGAAAACCAGAAAGACGGCGAGAAGTGTGTGCGGCAAAAGATTAGAGTTCAAGGGAGAATTAAAATGCAAAGTGACATTCGCTAACCAGACTCATAAATCCAAAGTGTACGTCGTACCAGGAAAGAATACATGCCTGTTTGGGGTAGATTGGATTGTCCTGTTTAATTTATGGGAGAAACCCATAAATTCGTTTTGTAACGTTTTAACTGCAGAAAAAGCAAACCAAGGGAAGACTTCCTGAAGGATTTGAAAACTGAATTTCCCAATGTTTTTGCCGAAGGACTAGGACTCTGTATTAAGACAGAGGCAAAATTTGAATTAAAGAAAAATGCCACTCCAGTATTCAAACCTAAAAGGAATGTGCCTTTTTCAGCGATGGACGCAATCGAAAAAGAGTTGGATAGACTTCAACAACTGGAAGTCATTGAAAAAGTTAACCACACAGATTGGGCAAGTCCAACCGTGTATGTAAAGAAAAAAAATAACAGAATAAGGGTCTGTGGAGATTTTTCAACGGGTTTAAATGACTGTCTATTGGACCATAATTATCCCCTTCCGTCCGCAGAAGATCTGTTCTCTAAGCTTAACGGAGGAAAATTTTTTTCTAAGATAGACCTCTCAGATGCTTACTTGCAAATTAAGATCAGCGATGAATGCTCCAAATACTTAGGCATAAATACTCATAAGGGCATTTTTAAGCTAAAGAGGCTTCCTTTTGGATTAAAGGTTGCTCCTGCTATTTTCCAGCAAATTATGGACACGATGCTGGCAGGGTTGGAATTTTCAATGGCCTACCTTGACGATATCCTAATTAAAAGTGAAAATTTGCAAGATCATAAGAAGCATGTAAAAGAAGTATTCAAAAGAATACAGGAATTTGGTTTTAAATTGAGCCCAGAAAAATGCGATTTTTTTATGAAAAAAATTAAATATCTAGGTCAAATAATCGACAAAGAGGGTCGAAGACCGGATCCACAAAGGACTGAAGCAATTGAAAAGATGCCTGCTCCAGATTCAGTGACAAAATTAAAATCGTTTTTGGGATTAGTTCAATACTATGCAATTTACATCCCTAACATACATAATTTAAGAGCTCCTCTTAACGAGTTACTGAAAAAGGGTGTTAAATGGAACTGGAATAAGGAATGTGAATCTGCTTTCCAAAATATCAAAAGATGTCTACTGTCAGACTTAGCATTGGCACATTTCAATCCAGAAAAGGAACTAATACTAGCAACGGACGCCAGTGATTACGGTGTTGGCGCTGTATTACTTCACAAGTATGAGGATGGTAGGACAAAAGCTATCGCCCATGCTTCAAGAACGTTGGTTGCAGCGGAGAAAAATTACAGCCAAATTGAAAAAGAGGCGCTGTCGATAATATTTGGAATTACAAAGTACAATCGATTTCTACATGGACGATCTTTTATTTTGCAAACCGACCATAAACCCCTACTTACCATATTTGGATCAAAGAAAGGCATTCCCACACATACTGCGAATCGATTACAGCGATGGGCTGTAACCCTCTTAAACTATCAGTTTAAGATGGAACATGTATCCTCAAAAAAGTTAGGACACGCAGATGCATTATCACGGTTGATCCCTAAAAGAAGCGAAAGTTTCGAAGAAACGGTAATTGCTGCGCTTAAAGACGAAAGTGAATGTACAAGTTCAATGTGTAATATGATACGTGAACTTCCGGTAACTTTCGAAAAAATAAAAAAAGAGGCAGTAAATGACATTTTCATTAAGAAAATGAAAAATCAATTGGGATGGATAAAAAAAAATAAAAAGGTAGATCAAACAACGCCTTTTTCCATCTGTGAAGATGTGCTCATGTATGGTGAGAGGATCGTAATTCCACTAACGTTACAGAGGAAAATTCTGAAGGAATTTCATACAGGTCATCCGGGCATTTCGAGAATGAAATCCCTTATGAGAGGATATGTGTACTGGCCTGGTATGGACAAGGAAGTTGAAAAATGTGTCAAGACATGCAGAGGATGTCAATTAGCAGCTCGAGATCCTCCAGTAAAAACGACGCCATGGCCAAAGACGGACCTACCCTGGTCACGTCTGCATATTGATTATGCGGGACCTATAAATGGTTATTTTTACTTGATTATTGTAGATTCTTTTTCAAAATGGCCAGAAATATTTAAGTTTAGACATCCAACAGCAAAAAACACTGTGAGTGCGCTTAATGAAATTTTTAGCCGTTTTGGAGTGCCAAAAACCTTAGTGAGCGATAATGGAACAGCATTTACTGCTCATGAATTCAAAGAATTCTGTGACTCACTAAATATTCTACATATGACAACACCTGTGTACCATCCACGATCGAATGGGTTGGCCGAAAAATTTGTAGATACGTTTAAAAGGGCACTTAAGAAAAATCTTACTACGGACACAGACGAACAATGTATTCAAACATTTTTAGCAATTTACAGGGTGACACCAAATCCTAATAATAATGTCAATTCTTCCCCGGCTGAGCTAATGTTTGCAAGAAAGATAAGATCTGTCTTCGATAGGCTGCTACCAGAGAAAAAGAAAGTTTTCAAAAAAGAAAACCTTAATACCAAGTGCTTCTCCCCAGGTGAAAATGTATATTTCAAAAATTTTCAAAATGGACGAAATCAGTGGGTTGAAGGTATTATCAAAAAAAGGATTGGGAGCATGGTCTATACCATCCAAGGATTAAGTTTTGTCTGCAAAAGACACAGAAATCAAATACGTCCCAGACTGTCTCCAAATGTGGAAGAGACACCAATGGAAACATTGTGCGATATTTTTGATATACCAAAACCAGCGTGTGTACCGCAAACAATGAATATTTCGCCTGAACCGACCATACGGGCTGGACAGAAACCTTTACCCCGGGTAACGCTGACCAGAAGGAAAAGCGCAAGAAATAGAAAAGTTACCAGGAGATTAAGCCCTGACCCTAAAAGGAAGAGGTATTTAAGCTAAAATCAGGAAGATTTCAGCTTCAGGGGGAGGTGTTGTGAAGGAACATAACTGGCTATACACCGGTTACAAACTGTATATATATATTGGACTGTTTGGCAGACAGCGGCAGACAGCGGCAGACAAGCAGTCGCAGTAAGACGGATAGTCTTACGTGTTGATTATCAGACTTTCTTCCCCATACTTGTTACTATGTACTTCTATTTACCTTAGGCGAGCAGCCTTACGTTTCTGTATTATAAATAAACCCCATTACACATACCACTCGGTGTAACTCACGTTTGTCTTTATTTCCTAAGTATTTAGGAATATAACAGTTGTATTTAATTTGAAGGGTAAGTTTCAATTTCTTTTCTAATAGTATTTCTAAACATACAAACTCGTTTTCCAAAACTAGTAAATGCTAGCAAACACATTTTCTCTGACTCGAGAGACGGAAATCTGTAAACAAAGGCATACAAGCGAGTAGATAGTACGGAATATAGAAAATGAAATAAGGAAATAGAAATTTGTGATATTTAATGTTCAGAAATTTAGTTTTAAGTAGGAATGACAGTGCGGTTTTTTGGTGAGGGGATGTTTTGGGGGATGAAGGGGGCAGACGATCAATTATCCACGTTGGTGGATTGATAGCAAACATTTGCTGTATCTATCGGACTTGTTCGAATTGAAAGTTTAAGCCTTTTTAATTCTATACATATACCTTGGATATAATTATGTGCATTTACGCACACACATACATGCACACACTCGTGCACATATACATACGTGTTGACACACAAGCGACAGTATAAACGTATCAAAGTTTTGGGGCAGCAAGGAAGGAGTTTTGAAAATAGTTTTGCTTTCTTCCTTTTTATTTTACTCATGTTCACCCCTTACAAAACATATCACCACTTGGATGTAAGGGGCTACTATTTGGGGCAATGTGTAGGAAAGATTAACACGATATTTGTTTATGTTACATTTAAACTTATGCATATCAGTACAGCAAGGGAAGCAGGTTCCAGGAAGGGAATTCCAAAGCCTAGCTGTTCGAGGAAAGAAACTATTAGAATAGAAAGCTTTCTGGCATTTAGGGACATCAACAGTGAAGGGGTGAGATTTTGTTGCTAAGCGGGTTTTTCGGGGATATGTACGTCGAGGGGGTACAACTGAAACGAGTTCATATGTTGGATATAATTATGTACATTTAAGCACTCCTCTAAAAAAGAAGCTTAAAATCAGAGATAGATTTCCCCTCTAACATTAAGAAGAAACCGTGTATGTATTAAGTATGGTGAGAAAATTAATCTGTTTTTGTAATTATATTTATTTTCAAATAAGTAAATAAAATATTAATAATTACCTGGATATGTAAGAAATACAAAGCAAAGCTATAAAAAGGAATGGGTTTAGATTTACATAGTTTGTTACATACATACAACAACAACAGTTTGTTACATTGTGCCACTATTTCTCAGTGCCGCAGTTTGTAACACACTCTACAGCATGGCCGAGTGGTGATTTGGCCATGAGCGTAAAGATACAAAGAAATGCATTCCCATAATTCCCTTTCTAGCTCTGTCTCTTTCTGCACTAACCATTATGAGGTTTAGCACGCATAATTCTGTCTCTCCGTAAATGGGGGGAGCGCCTCCTCCCTAAATACTAGCTAGGCTAGTTAGTTTAGTTTTGAAGATATGTAATTCGTAAAAGATTTTGTAATATATATTGTTAGTTATCTTTCATATATATTACAATTGTGTCGCGTGTCGTTTTTTTTGTTTTTGTTTTTGTTTTGTTTTTGTTTTGTTTTTTTGTTATTGTTTTTTTTTTTTGCCTTCATTAAAACAACGAAGCGGTGCGGAGGATGAAGAAAGAAAATTCCAACCAGAACGCCACCAGGGTGAAAAAGTCATCTTTGGAGAAGAAGGGTCCACAGAACACATCCAACATCTCAGGTATGCTTTTCTTCTTACACAGACCCTAATAACTGGCCATCTTTACGTCTTCCCGAGGCCACTTCTAAGACATTTAGTATAACATGTGAAGCAAGTCACACCTCAGTGACCGACTGATCGTGTTATAGAATAGATTTTCTTTTAATTATTAATAACTAGCGGGGGTACCCGGCGTTGCCCGAGTGTTTGTTTCCGGGACGGGGGGGAGTTTTAAAAAATGTTATGGTAGGTAAGTAGGAAGGATCAAACCTGGAGTCATGAGTAAAAGTAGGAAAATAAAGTGTGAAAAAAAAAAAAAACATCTGCAACGTTAACAGTTCGGCCACCAAGAAAAGTCCATTCCAGTTGTTTAGGAAAAAAAAACAAAAAAAAAACGACTACGGTAGGTCGGCGCGAACGTGAAAATATAATGTGAATTGTCCAGCACGCTAACCACTACGCCACAGAGCACTGCAGTTTAGTTTAGTGATTTTAAATAACTTCACATGAAAGAACTACGAAGCCAAACCGGTGTTCTCTTCTCAACTGTTCCTTGTGAACGATCCCCAAACGGTGTTAAGTGGTGGCAGGGGGAGGAGGAATTTATTAGAGAGAAAATATTTTACCACTTCCATTGATCTTAACCGATTTTGGCCGTGACTTCTCAGCAGAAAAAGTATAGAAATCTAAGATTATCGAGGAATTTGAGAAATAATAAGCCTATGACACACCTCAAATATTGTTCTGCCGTTTGTGCATATTATATTTGCATGAAATATCTTGATTTTTAATCCTATTAAGGTCAAAATCAGATGGGGAAAAATGAGTTCATTTTATTTATATAGAGAAGAGATTATATTTCTTTTAATTCAACACTGATATAATTTTTTTTTTATCTAATCCCTGACGACGCCGAGTATGCCTGTTTGTGAATAATAACGAAAGTAAGCGAAAAAGTTTAAGATGATTATCAAGTAACATTTGTTCTATTGACAAATAACTAAAGCGCATTTCTGTTTTCATATTCCGTGGGCATTTATTAATTTATTTATCACTGCATGAGGTTTCTTTGTGTTCGATGAAGTTTTCGTCCAAGCGTGACTATTTGCTTGTCATAAAGACCAATTTAATCTTCTCGTATCATATCATATGTCAAATGCGTTTGACAAACAGCTGAAATAAATGGCTCTCAATGGAGAGAGAGAGAGCGAATGAGAGAGAGAAAGAGAGAGATAGAGATAAAGAGATAAAGATACAAAAAGATAAAGAGAGAGAGGAATGGTTTGAATGCACGGCCATGATAGTTATCATTAATCTTTCATTAACAAATAACCCGAACAAATATCACGTACACAATTGTGAATATATCAATGTTATGGACAAAGTATACGATTATATACACATATAGAACAGCCGCTTTCCATAAGAAAAAAAAGGCGTTAAACAATTAACTATTCCTCAATAAATAATCATCTATTTTGTGAAAATACTAAATCCATTGTTGAGTATATCTTTTTTTTTTTACACAGTGGTCACCACTTATCAAGGCCCAGAAGCCACTCAGGGATAAGGGTTATTGCAAATACATTACGTTAGTGTGGAGATTTGATGAAGTGTTTACTTAAGGGGGCGGTTCATTAGGAATCTGTTAACACTGGACTTGAACACATACAAGTTGTAGTCAGGTGGGAAGCAGGCAGACGGAACAGAGTTCCACAGGCGCGCAGTTCTAAGAAAGAAGCTTTGTTCATGGAATCCACGTTTTGATTTAGGCACAGATAAAGAGTGGGGGAAATTTTTCACAGTGGATTCGGCTAGACGGATGTTTTTCGTGAAAGATTGGCGAGGGGGGACCAGAGATTGGAGTTCAGACGAGCACCTGCCATGGAAATAACGATAAAACAAGGATAGGCTCGCAACGTCTCTTCTACATATTGATCAGGATAACCGTTTCCTTTGCTATTTGTGTAATATTACGCTAATATAATTCCAGAGGGGGGGGAGCTTTTGCATAAGAAGTGTAAGGGAGATAACTCCGTTTGACTAAGAGATTCGTTGACTTTTCAAAAGATAATTTAAGACCAACATTCGATGAATCATACTTTTTATTAAACCAAACTATAATAGTCGCATTTTCTCTTTTGTTTGCTATGTTAAATATTAATTAATTATTAATCATCTTACAAATTTTTTCAAATTAAAACGAAAGGTGTTTTCTTTAATAAGTCATTCATAACTATAAACCGTCGCTATATCGATAAGGATCACCGACCTTTTCTATCTGTATAATAATACGTTAAGGCAGTTTCAATTTCGTATGTACGTTATCACCTTTCACCCTGTTTTTAATATAGATCGACTGATCACCAAAGATGTATTGCAAAAATTTATCTTTCTTAACTGAATCTAATCTGGCCATTTGACATGACTGTAAGATTAGTTGCTAATGAGCCGTGAAACTGGTGCATAATCATCGGCTGAGTCATACTAAACACTTTACAAATGGCACTTGACACCCCTTTGCTAAACATACGGCATGTTAGGGTGAAACGAGAAAATTGTCGCCCTAGAAATAACGACATGATTCCATTTCCGTTTGATGAAAATCGGTTTACTTTTTTTGTTGCAGACCATTTACTAATTGGCCAGTTCCGTACGAATCGCAAGAGCGACAGGTGCCTTATATCATGTCTGAAATGGCAATGTTCAACTAGCAAGATTAGATATGCGCCACTGTACAACTCATGCTCTCTACCGATGCAAGTTATGACAACAGGACCATTGCCAGCACCCTCAAAATTCTAATCCGGGTGGTTAAACGCTTAAGGACACAGCTAAATGAAGTTTCCAGCCACGGTTCTGATCTTTGGTGTGGTTTCAAGTGAGAGCCACATCATGCCATGCTACGCCTTCGAAGCCGGCTTGAAAGTCAATACTAAAGTGTACCTGGATGTGCTGAAAAGTGGAAGGATCCACTGATAAAATCAGATGATGGCTGAGAGACCCCGGATATCACAGCATGGCTCAGCATCAGCTCACAAGTCCAAAATAAGGCTTGACTTCAGAAGGAGTACTACGATTGTACCCTTCTTCCTCCTCCACTGACCTGAGCCCGCTGGACTACTTCGTTTGGCCTTACGTTCAGAACATCACCAACATGACCTCCCACAACACCAAAACCATCCGCCTAGTATCCGTCGGCACTTGTGGAAAAGGTATGCTCCCAGTTCCGGACCCGTATCTAGGCGGTGACTGAGGCTGAAGGTGGCTACATTGAATAGATGTCAGCTCTACTACATAATTTAGTTACTGAATTGATTATTTTTTTTTTCAATAAAAATTTAAAAAATAAAGTTGCAGTGTTGTTTTCTTTATTTGTACAATTGCGTCGTTCCATCCTGCATAAGGAGAGAATCAAGAACAAGTAGAAAAATCTGGGAACTGGGAGTGACGCTGTCTCCTACACCTGGCTGTAGCTGCTAATTAAAAGGGAGCGCTTGGCTTACTCCCGACAATGCCCCCAATTTAGCATATCTGATATCGCTATGTGTTGAATGCGAAACTCGAATTTACCATCTTTCTTGGTCTTTGGGCCAGAACCAAAGTGTATTATGTTTTGTCTGAAGAGTTTACAAATAATAACCTGGAGTCTGCATTAATACCGGAGTCTATAGAATAAAAATATATCAAAAACTCCTAAACACAATATATTCTAAAACTATAGAAACTGCAGTATTTAAATAATATATTTCAGCTGCATGTTAGTACAGTTGGGGAAGCAGGAACTCGGAAGGGAATTTCAATATTTTTGGGAAGAAACTATTAGAGTAGAAGGCTTTCTGACATCTGGAAATCTCTACTGTGTGTAGGGGTTGGACTTTGTTATTTGTTGGGGTATTTACGTCGAGGGGGTACAAAGGCTTATGGCTCATCAGAGCATCTACCATTAAAATTTTGTAAAACAGGCAGAAGGATGCAATATCCTGTCGGTCGGACAGTAGTTGAAGTTTAGATGACAGTTCGGGACCTATTAAGTTGGCGACTTTCTTTTGAACCCTTCCAGGAGTGAGATTTGATGTGTGTACTCCATTTCAGATCAGGAGTAAAGGTCAGGCCTAGAAGCTTGTCAAAACGTGTAGCCTCCTCAAAACGAGAGACAAGAATTTCAATTGATGCCAGACGGGGATAAGAGCGTTGATGATGTAAAGACAGTAGCTTGGTTTTAGATGCATTACAATTAACCAGCCACCTCTTTCACCATTGTACGACGTGCTCAAGATCAGAGGAGAGAAAATCAGAGAGAACGTGGTCATTTACGGCCTTTGAAGTGTCGCCATAGATGGTTGTCAACATAAATGTCTACGAATGATCTTAGGGTGTGATTTAGGAGATTATTGGTGTAGACCATGAAGGGTCCAGTACGGACACCTAGGCACACAATCGCGATTCGGTTTTGACGGGGATTAGTTACTCGGTCGGAATATTTCGACTTGCTGGGTATCTCTCTGGAAGGGGTTCCCCATTAGACGCTTTGAGC
The DNA here is from genome assembly GCF_053919585.1 of Euprymna scolopes. Taxonomy (NCBI): domain Eukaryota; kingdom Metazoa; phylum Mollusca; class Cephalopoda; order Sepiida; family Sepiolidae; genus Euprymna; species Euprymna scolopes. The sequence continues at coordinate 156,816,724 of NC_136495.1, read as the reverse complement.
CTTCGTTCTATCGGCAAGCGTCTTCTTGTTTTCGTTCTTTTTTCCTGATTTTTGGCTGAGTAGCGCCCTTATACTACGAGAAGTGGTGTGGTTTAGGCAAAATTATTTTGTCAAAAACCAATCAGAGGATTTCACCTCATCTCCAGCCCACAAACATTGGTCAATTCTAATCGACCAGGATCATTCCTCTTCGCTGCGATATTTCCTGATTCTCACGGAAACAGAACATGGTTCAACTTCGTGTCATTTTTGATACAACCCTTTGACTTCAACCTGTCAGTACAACTAGTTTTAATAATAATAATTCCATCTGCACCTGGATTTAGGATTTGGCGATTCCAAAAACAACGGTAGATTGTACGTGAAAACTTCAACCGACCAACAATGTATATAAAAAAAAGTAAATAAAAATGGTTTAAAGTTATACCCCGTTGGGTTTAGAATAGCTCCCTATGTTCGATCTCCGACCAAATAGGGTTGATTGGTTGTCAATTTACACTTCAGCCCGTGAATTATTGGTCTATTTTGCTATAGCTAGGCAATTATGTCACATCAGATAAAAGAAAAATCCAGGTTTTCCTCGATGGTCATACGTCAAAACAACATTATATAAATGCGGGTGTGCCACAGGGGTCGATCCTTCGACCTTTATTATTGCTCATATCGATACAATAGCCTCCCTGATAAAATTGTCTCCAAAACATGTCTATTTGTTTATGACACCACGCTTTATAACAGACACGAGGGGAAAACGAATGAACACATAAGGAAATGGCTGAAACCTTAGAGGCATACCTCTAGTTTGTAATGAAATGGAAGCGTAAATATATGATAACATTCAATGCTGACAAGACTTAGCTTCTTTCATTTAACAATTACAAGAAACCGTCTTAATCATTGATTGGCGTGACTAATAATATGCTACTTGAAAGCTCCTCATTAAAACTCCCTGGCTTTACATTCACAGGAAACCTGGGTTGGAAAAAATGCATCCAGAGCATTATGAAGCTGCTGCGAAGATGGTGGACCCGCTACAACGTTACTCATTGTACCACTACAAGGCCTCCATTCGCCCATGCAGCCGAAAGCGCTCGTCTGGTTGAAGACACTATCAACAGTTCCCCTCCACACACACACACACACACACACACACACACACACACACACACACACACACACACACACACACACTCTCTTTATCTGTGCCTGGCTTGGACGTGGATTCCATGAGCGGGGTTTCTCTCTTAGAAGTGCACGTCTGTGAGACTGTCTTCCGTTTTCATGCTATCCGGCTGACTGCAGTCTGATTGTCTTCGGGTTCTTTATGAGCCGTTCCACTTAGACTAACAAATTTGCCGAATTTCCATTATTAATGATATATTGTCCAATTGACTACTGTACACTCTTAACCCTTATCCTCGAGTGGTCTCTGGGCCTTGACAAGTGGTGACGCCTATGTAAAAAATATGTCACATCTGAGAGGGTGCATATGCCAATAGTCTTTCGCTCTTAGACAGGTTCAAAAAGGAGTTGCTAACCTAGTGTGTTCCACACTATCGAGCAAATTCCAACAATATGTTATCCTCTTGTGTCTGAGTTAAACGTAGTTTAATGGAATATGCACCGACGAACTAAAGTCACTGTACCCCCCAACTAACACGACAAGCAGCAAAATCCCACCCCTACACTGTAGAGATCTCGAGATGCCGCAATGTCTTCTACTCTAATAGCTTATTCTTTTGAACTTTGGAATTGTCTCCTGAGTCTCTGCTTCTTTGACATTACTAATATGCAGCAGTTCAATTGTAGTGTGAACAGACATCTTGCTGCTCAATTCTCTTCATGGTATTATTGGCGATTTGGTTTCAATTGATCGCCCCTTACGTCCAAGTGGCTTAGGGTGAAATAATAATAAAAATAGGTTGGACAAAAGTGATTAGAGACTGGAGTTGAGGGTTCGTATCACGTGACTGAAAGAACAATAAGTTAGTGAAAATGAAACATAAGTTTGTGGATATTAAATGTATAACACGATCAGCCGGTCACTGGTGGTGTCTGACCGACCCACGTGTTAGACTAAATGTCTTAGAAACGGTCACATGATGATGTGACGATGGGCCAGTCATCAGGGTCTGAGTATCAAGAGGAAAATATACCTAAGATGTCGGATGTGGGTGTGTGGTTCCTTACTTCTCTCAAGATGGTGCCATTATGGCTGGAGCCTTCTTCGTCTTCAGGCCCGCTTCGTTCATTAATGAAGACATTTATGGCAGACACAAAAACACACAACACATATCACAATTTATATGAGAAAAATAAATAACTATTTTATAAAATGTATACAATATATATATTACAATATTAACATACAATTTACAGCTCATACTATTGATTTTCACGATTACTTCTTTAAAACTAACTAACCTTTAGTGTTGAGAGGGAGGGGATGCCGCCCTCATTTACGGAGAGACAAAAATATGCGTCTTACCCCATGGCTGCCCAGACGAAAAGGAGAGTAAAAAAGGGAGGGAATTATGGGATGCATTTCTGTGTATCCCTCCGCCTACGGCCAAATCACGGCCATGCAGGGGGGGTGCTAACAACTACCACAAACCGAGGCAATAACATATAGTGCCACAAAATATTTATTAAACAAACAATATGTTTGTGTATGGTAGGTGTGTTTGTGTGCATGTGCTTGTATGTGTTTGTGTATGGTAGGTGTGTTTGTGTGCGTGTGCTTCTATGTGTTTGGGTGTGTTTGTTTGTTTGTTCGTGCATGTTAAGTATGTGTGTTTGTTTGTGTGTTTGTGTATGTTTGACATATGTGTTTGTGTGTGTGCTTGTGTGTGTTTGTTTGTTTGTGTGTGTGTTTGTGTGTGTTCGGTATGTGTGCTTGTGTGTGTTTGGTATGTGTGTTTGTGTGTGTGCTTGTATGTTTGGTATGTGTGTTTGTGTGTGTGTTTGTGTATGTTTGGCATATGTGTTTGTATGTGTGCTTGTGTGTGTTTGTTTGTTTGTGTGTGTGTTTGTGTATGTTTGGTATGTGCGTTTGTGTGTGTGCTTGTGTGTGTGTTTGTGTGTTTCTGTTTGTGTATGTTTGGTATGTGTGTTTGTGTGTGTGTTTCTGTGTTTGGTATGTGTGTTTGTGTGTGTTTGTTTGTGTATGTTTGGCATGTGTGTTTGTGTATGTGTTTGTGTGTGTGTGTTTGTGTGTGCTTATGTGTGTTTGTTTGTGTGTGCGTCTGTAAACGCTTGTCCATTTACATAAAAAAAATCCAAACTTTCCGGCTATAATTGATGACGACTTAAATAAATATTCTAATTTCTAAATTAATTGATCACAGATTTTCGGGGTTTTTTTCTGTATTCTTTCTCGTTCTTGGAGTAATTTTTTTCTTCAATTTCTAATCTATGAATTTCCTCATAAATTCTCTTTTTCCAATGTCCACACTTCTATCGTGCTAATGTATTTTCTTTTCCTTCCTCCGCTTAGAGAAGAGAGGGAGAGAAGAGAGAGAGAGGGGGGGAGAAATACAACAATGAAGTTCTACAATGTTCGATAATTTTTCTTTTCTTATAAAGTTTGGTTCATTAATTTATCATAAAATATTCATTCACGCACAGAAAAATCGCAATCGACGATAGATGTTCAATATATAATCCTAACCCTCACCCACTTCTAGGTGTTTGATCTAACTGAAATTTTGCATCCACAATGATTTATATCTCTATGGGGTATGTGTCAAACCACAGTTCTCAACTAATTGTGTTTTTTTTTTATTTACAAATATTTGAACTAAGTCAGATGTGAATGGGAACCTGAGTGTTGCGCAGTGATCTTTTTTATTTATGTTGCTTTTTGAAAGGACGCACACCACAAGAAACTTTTGATTCAATGACACGTACGGTAATGATGCTTCACTATATAATCTTATAAAACGCTTGAATCCTGATTTCAAACAGGGACGGAGAATATGTGGGGTGCTTTATATAAGCGGTACCCCATAACTACATTAAACGAATGGAGAAGTGCTTAACTCTGGTTCATATCTAGAGAAAGACTAATAACTATGGCAAATTTCGTTGCTCTACTGCTACGAGAATTGGGTCAGAGGCATTCCTTATTGAACCTATTATTAGACCAGGTTGTCGCTATCTTTAAAAGTGTTTTCAAACCTACTTATTCTAACATAATGAAGCTGCCATGTTTCATGACTGCGCATTCGTAAAACAGTTGACAAACAGATAAAAATCCGATGATCCCAAAGTACAAATGTTTCAATTTTTAACTTTTAGCAGCCTTTTTTCCGGATGAAAAAGGAGTATAAGTTTTCCACGTCTGAATACCCTATATATCAAATTCCAATGTAGATCAAAAATTCATTGAGTACATAGATGGGAAAGTGTCTTTACACATTTTGACTTTTCTAGATAGATAGATAGATAGATAGATAGATAGATAGATAGATAGATAGATAGATAGATAGATAGATAGATTACGGATCTACGCGACTTAATTTGTGCGGGGGTTAAATCAATAACTATGAGACTAAACACAAGTAAAAACGGGGTAGAACAAATGGAATGTATGAGAAATCAAACTGCAAACAATAATCAACAAATTATATAAAAAGCTAAAATCTATATAAAAAAAGCAGTAGATTATGTGTGTGTCTGTGTGTCTGTGAAAATATTTAACCGATAAACTCTTAAACTACTGGTCACATAGCACTGAAATTAACAAGAAATAGTAATCGTACACCAAGAATGGTTTATAATATGTAAAATCTTTGTTTGGATGGATGAATAACGCGTACAGAAATATGTCGGCAAGTTAAAATGCAAAATGTTCATTTCAACTTGCCGATATGTTTCTATTACTTTTGCGCATACACAAATTCATTCATATTTTGAAGTGGTTTAATTTTAAACCTTTCTTATATATCTGTTGATAGCCCAAACGGTAAGAAACGCGGTTGGAGCGCTAAATGATTTGGTTTCGATTTTAGTTGATGATAACCAAGTCATTTTTTATAATCTTTTGAAATCAGTATTATATGTTAGGTACAATATAATATTCAATAAAGAATTTGCTTTGTAATAATAAATACGAGATGTGCATAAATTAAAATATATTTAAACGTATTTTACGATTGGGCAAGACGGTTATGGCTGACGAAACGAGGAATTAATAAGGCTATATTTGTACATATATGTGTAAGTATGTGTGTATGTATGTGTGTAAGTATGTGTGTATGTATGTGTGTATGTATACTAGCACCGTGTATATTTGTGTGTGTGTATATATGTGTATTGGGGTGGAGAAGGCTCCCGTAAGCCATGGTGAAGGCAACCTTTCTAGGAGAAGCAAATCTCTGATTTAAAAAAACATAAAGCGGAAGACCAGTACCCGCATTAAGCTGGTCTGCAGCTTAATTTGTTGCTGGCTATCTTGCTCTTGCTTGTTGCTGGATCTCAACATTTTGAACCGAGAGAGAGACTTAGCTGTCGTACAAAGCTAAGACTCTGTAACATCATATTTGTATAGATACTCCCTCAGACATTTGGGCTCATGGATTTTAAATGTCTGAGGGAGTGGCACTCGTCTGACAAGACGTTGCAATCATCATGTGTGTATGTATGTGTGTATGCTTATATGTATGTGACTGACAAATTGTATTCTCTTTTATTGTATCTGGGTATTTTGTTTTACGGTAGACGGGGTGTGGTCGCCTAGAAATGAGTGTATACAACACTTTTACCACCCTCGTTTCCCGACCGTAGTCTGCGCAACGAGGCCTAATTTCGTACACTTCCCTCGGGAATTACGCTGAGAGATCGAGGTAAATCAAAAACTATTCTTCCGGTTAACGCCATGGCGTTCTCTATACTTATATGTCAAACCCCAAGAGGAAATAACTTGCTGATGCAAATGGAAAAATAGAAGATCGTGAAACTTTAATTTTAATTCTTACAAGAAAACGCAAAGCAAAGATAAAATTTAACTCATTCAATTGTCAACATTTCAAAATCGTGTTTTTTTTTTGTTTGTTTTCTTAAATTATTTCATAGAACATTTCAGTGCAGTTTAAATTGCAATATATATATATATATATATATATATATATATATATATATATATATACAGAGAGAGAGAGAGAGAGAGAGAGAAAGAGATAGATAGATAGATAGATAGATAGATAGATAGATAGATAGATATGCCAACTTTTTTTCGGCAATATAAGTTCAAAATCTCAGCTACTATTGATCAGAATTTAACAAATATAGACTCGTTGGAAAGGTAATGACCTGAATTGTGTAAGGGACTTTGTAGCATTTGTCCTTAGGGTTGCACATTAAGGGGATAATCTATCATCCAGAGCCTATTTTAGCACTTTTTAACGGCCATAAAATGTTTCAGTTATTTGTTTTCCTAGCAATGCATATAAATTACAAAATATCTGATATTTCCCCCAAAGCTCTGACCTTGATGGAGTTGAGACTTAAACTCGCTGGGATGGTTTCAAATGATCTGAAATAACAGCAAGGGGAGACATTTCAGATCAACTTGAGAGGATCCTCATGCAAGCTGAAATATTATGCGCCGTTTGTTTTTATATATGTTGCTTTTTACATATCCAACATTTTTTTCACTTCTTTTTTCGGTAATTTATAACTACAATAAATTGTGGTTTCACTTAATGCCATAACTAGTAAATTCTAGCATTGTTACAAATATAATTTGCTGATTTCTTTCTGTCCTCTGATGAGAAGAATAACAAGAATGGCATTATTTGAAACCCTGCGGAATAAGAACTTTGTAAATTGTTTTTTGGAGTATTCAGTCGAACAATAAATTTTGATTGTAAAGTTCAACTTACAGTTTTAATTTTCTTTCTCTTTTATACATATATATATATGTATATATATATATCACTCTTTTTGAGTAATTTGATGTTCCAAATGTCAGCGACTATTGATCAGAATTTAACAAATAAAGGCTTGTTGGAAAGGTAATAACCTGGCGTGTGTGGTGTGTAATGTGTCAGTTGCTATTAAGGTCTCAGATTAAGGGAATAATCCACTATTATTCAAGTGAGGCACAGGAATCTATGTGGCTTGGGCGCTGACGACGTCGCAGGTGTTGCCAGAGCGAAGCTGTAGTCAGCGACGAATTGTCTTACGGACTCTGACTCAGAATTTAACTGGAGTTTACTCTCGAAGTCTCACCCCTGGTGGATGAACCGTGAGACAGCGGTGGTTTGAAATCAGACTGTTGAGAACCATCTACCATGGGGTTTTAAGGCACCAGTTACTCACCTAACACTCCTTTTCTGTCAGTTAAACATATCCACTGGGTTTAGTAACTAAGCCATCCACCGAGTAATCGCCTGTAGAAAAGGCATGCTCCCAGTTCTGGGCCCATATCGACGCGGTGATTAAGGCTGAAGGCGACTATATTGAATAGATGCCAGCTCTGCTACATAATAAAGTTTTCGGTGTTGATGTTTTCAATGAAAGTTTAAAAATAAAGCTGTAGTGTTGTTTTCTTTAGGGAGACACATTTATCGTTTCATCCTATAAAACATGTTAAACTGGTCGACTGAAAATAGAACAATTACTGTTCTGCAATTCCTTAGTAACTAACCTTTTAAGAAGTAATGAAAAAATATAATGGAGCACTCGAATATGTATTTCGTTTAGAGATCGTGTTAGACGTAGGAAGAGATCCATTGATTACTGGGAATTTACGTAAAAGTAAAATGAAAATTAAAAAAAAATAACACACACACATACTCAGAACACACATATAATATTTATTTACTAACATACACATCCATAGAAACACACACGCAAATGTACATACTTGAACGATCATATATCTACATATATAGACACACACACATAAACACACATATACAATGTTACGTCTGCTCACCCAACAATATATTCACTGGTATACACATTTACACAAACACGTACATAACGCACGCACCGACGCATAACGACCTAGTACTAATATGAACATAGACACACACACACACACACACACACGCACACATACACATATGAACGTAGTTGCGTCTACAAATGTGCATGAAAGCACACGTCTATATCCACATACATACACTAATAAATACAACTTTTATACACAAACATATACACTAATGCAAACGCAAATCTATATATATGTGCACTATCATAGTCAGTCAACATACACAAATATATACATTAACACACTCATGGAATTATAATAAGCGTATAATATTAATTGCGCATTGCTGGTTTCCAGGCTAATAATAATGGTAATTTAATGTAATCCCTCCTTCTGTGGAAATAGATTATATTTTTGTAAATGTACACATTGGAAGGAGCTGGATTATCAACATTAAACAACTTGTGTCGTATCTATGCTTCGTTGTGGGAGAAGAGGATAAATATTAGTGTTGTGGTGCTTAATCGGGATCAGAATTGGAAAATATTGGAACTTTTTGGGATATCGGAATCGGTATCGAAATCGGTATCGAAATCGGTATCGGAATCAGAAAAAATTAAGTCTATTTTCCGATACTAAAAACGATTACTTTTAATTGTATTTTTTTATTTGATTTTGTTTCAAAAAAATCTTCTACTGCTTATTTTAATGATAAAATAATAAATATTTAATGATTTTCATTAAATATTTATTATTTTAATGATAAAATAATAATTATTTAATGATTTTCAATACCAGTAAAAGTGAAATTGATAAATCGCCAGCTACAAGTTTGTTTTACGTTTCAGAAAATACTTGCACATTTAACATGTGTTTTCATGGTAATCGTGAAAATAAAATGTCTATAGTTAAGTATTCAGAGATTTACAAAGATCGGAATCGGTAATTGTGAGGAATCGGTAATTTAGTATGGAAACGGTGATTGTATAGGAATCGGGAAAAATATTGGAATCGTCTCATTACTCGTATATATATATATATATATATATATATATATATATATATGTGTGTATATATATACATATATATATTTATATATATATTGATATATATATACATATATATATATATGTATATATATATGTATATATATATATATATATATATATATATATATATAAGTGAAAGTGTTTGTCTGTCTGTGTCTGTGTACATTTCCCTACACAATAACTCTGTCAATTTTCAGTCAACAGACTCGAAATTTGATATACCAGGTATGGAGATTTGGGAAAATCTTTGTAATCAGTTTTCGGCGAGAAATTTGGCTGTTAAGGGGTCAATGTTTACCGATTTGACCTTTGAGAACGCTACCAAACTCTTCCGTCAATTTTGGGTCTAAACAATTGTAATTTTAGATATAGGTTCCTTGGACATGGATCCAACTTAATAACTTGATTTGAGCCTAAAACAATAAATGTTAAGGTGTCATAATAGGAGCAAAGTTCTCTCTCTTTGTCTCGGGTGTTTGACCTCTGCTCACTGTGTCAACTATACGTCATTATTCTTTCAGTCAATCTTTCGAGCGATTCTGTTTTATATATCTGTGTTCTCATGCACTTAGTTTAACCCTTGTCTTAACCGAGTTTAACCCAGAATTTACACTAGAAGATTTAATCACTATTGAACCAACGCCTCTAATGTGTAACAATAGCATTTTCGTTGGTCTGTTACGTTTAAGCTTGAAATAACATTTCCGTTAGTCTGTCTCACTCGTAGTTCCTCACACAAGTACAAACATATACTCGTACTCGGATATATACCCCCCCCCCCAACAAACCCCAGTAGATATACGAACCTTGTGTAGATTATACATCCCCATCTCTTTATCACGCGTATCGTGTTTCAATTTCGCGCTATTATTTATTCAGAAACCGCGCGCTTCCAAGTACAATACACGTCATAATAAAACAAACAAAGAAAAGCCCGTTTTTCTACCTGAATAAACTTTGCGAAATGAAATATGAATGGTGAAAATATGCAACAAGAAATCGCGCCTTTTTTATTTTGTTTTTGACAATTTGTTATTACAAGTCACGTGTTTTTTTTTATTACCTTTTTCCTGCGAGTTGAAATACAATCAGAAAATTGTCTGAATATTAAAAACAAAAATGGATCGCTTCTTAAGATACGTCCATTCAATCTGCGCGTATTGTGATGGAAATTTTAAAGGGTGACGGAAAAACGGGGTTATTATTTCAAACATACGCATGGCAAACATATGAAACTGTTATCTCAAACATGAGAGTAACAAAACAAGGAAAACACGATTTCAAACTTAAGCATGATAGACCAACGAAAATGATATTTCAGACACAAACGTGACAGATCAACGAAAATGTTATTTCAAGCTTAAGTATGACAAACCTATGAAAATAGTATTGTCTCATGGTCTTATCATCAAGTAGTCTTTGGCCCTTGATAAGTGGTGGCTCCTTTGTAAAAAAAAAAAAAAATATCCCTCTGTGAAATTCCAAAAGTAAAACATTCTATTTTTTTTTTGTTAAAATGTTGCAGAGCTACGACGACGGGAGTTGTGCCATTAAAACGGGTTATCTTTTGTGTAAGTTGGAGCGTTCATCTCCCTGATTTATTATAACTACGAGCTTATCTAATTACATACGGCTCCTAATATTCCAAAAATGATCACCTATTTCGTAAATGTCAGTCTACAAATCGCTTTAAGCCGTGTGATTAAATAAGAACCGGTGTGTAAGCCTGGTTATGCAGGCAGTCCTAATCGGATATTGTCTCTAAAGAAAAAAATGGGGAGCAGTATATATATATATATATATATATATATATATACATATATAGTTATGTAAGGTTTTGTTTTCGTTTGTCATCAACCGCAAGGTAATGTGTTTTTGTTTTCCTCGTCTTGTACAATGAGCGTTATATGAAAACAATTCCAAAGTATTGACTGTATCCCCTTCATTGATAGTGTATTTCCCCTCCGTGTTTCATCACTTTCTTCCTCCGCCTAGAACCATTACGATAATCACCATTCCAGCAATATCTCTGTCAATTTTTAGTCTACAGACTCGAAATTGGATATACAGAGTACTGACATTTGGGAAAATCTTTGTAATACGTTTTCGGTCAGAAATTTGGCAGTTAAGGGATAAAAGTTCAATGATTTGACCTTTGAGAGCTCTACCAAACTCTTCCGACAATTTTGGCTCTAAACACTTTAAATTTTAGATATAGGTTCCTTGGACATGGATCTACATTAATAACTTTGAGCCTAAAACTATAAATTTGAAGGGGTCATAATGGAGGTGAAAGTTAAAAAAAAATTGACCTCTGCGGTCTCTACCAAATTACTCAGACAATTTCTGGTTTAAACATTTGAAATTTTACATAAAGAGTATTCAGAGATAGGGCAAGCTTTTTAATCGCTTTGGTCGAAAATTTGAGCTACCAATATATAAATGTATGTACGTATGTTTGCATGTCTGTCTAAAGGTTTCGACAGAAGCGACGAATTTTCACAAAATCAGTATCATTTTGAAGTTCGACCCTTCAGACGACAAATACCGAAAAATTGGCTAAAAACATTTTCTTCGCCCTCAACTGGGCACTTTTCTACTGAGAGGAGTCGCTTTTTTCACCAATATTTTCGAAAGTCATCCCCTTTTTTCGGTTATCTAGCCTTAATTTAAACATACGTCACTTCCGGTTTAGCGGTGGTCGTAACAGTAAAGACGTCAGGTTTTTTTCCCGTTTTTTTCCTCCTTCTCGGTACGGGTTCGAGCCTGCCTTCCTACTACCACTTTTTTTTTTTGCTCAACACACACCTCCGAATACCCGGGCAACGCCGGACACCCATGCTAGTTTTAATTAATAAAAATGTTTGATCTAAGAATATTCATCTTCACAATCAATATACCTCAGGTTCCAAAGCTTATCGGCTATGTATTTCTGAGGTTGTTAATATAATAACATCCCCTCAAAGTAAAAATGTAATTAATACAAAAAGCTAACTAATTTTCTAATGAAAGCGTGAGGCAAAAGACAAAATTACTTAGCCTTTATCAAATTTCATAATATATCTATTTACCAATTTGAAATAACTCCCGCATACCACTTAAAATATATAAGCACATTTTCTAAGATATTAACCATTTATTATTTGTTATTTGTTACCCAATAGGTAACATACGCCCTGTGTTCTCCGTTATTTTTCTGGAAACTTCTTTGGGTTATGTATGTTTGTTTATAGACTTGAGGCTGGTCCCCGGACTCTCCGAAACGTTTAAAAGTGGGATTTGATTTGTTTCTGTCTAAACCAGATATTTTTCTTTTTTTATTTTCGTATTTATTATTATTATAATTAGTATTATTAAATTATAATGTTAATATATTTCTGTTTGTATGTTAACACATAATTTTCTTCTCCCCCCGCCACATGTCCGTTTTACTTACGGCTTACCTGTGTCTATTTAACACATATTTTCTGTTTGTACGTAACGGTGCCTGCATCATTGACCAAATATTTGTTCTATCTTTATTTTTTATTTTTTCTCTTTTTTTTAACTTTGTTTTCTTGTTTTGTTATTTGTTTTTTTTTTACTTTCTTTTCTCTTTTTTTTTACTTTCTTTTCTCTTTTTTTTACTTTCTTTTCTCTTTTTTTTACTTTCTTCTCTCTTTTTTTTACTTTCTTTTCTCTTTTTTTACTTTCTTTTCTCTTTTTTTTTACTTTCTTTTCTCTTTTTTTTACTTTCTTTTCTCTTTTTTTACTTTCTTTTCTCTTTTTTTTACTTTCTTTTCTCTTTTTTTTACTTTCTTTTCTCTTTTTTTTTACTTTCTTTTCTCTTTTTTTTACTTTCTTTTCTCTTTTTTTTTACTTTCTTTTCTCTTTTTTTTTACTTTCTTTTCTCTTTTTTTACTTTCTTTTCTCTTTTTTTTTTACTTTCTTTTCTCTTTTTTTTACTTTCTTTTCTCTTTTTTTTACTTTCTTTTCTCTTTTTTTTTACTTTCTTTTCTCTTTTTTTTACTTTCTTTTCTCTTTTTTTTTACTTTCTTTTCTCTTTTTTTTACTTTCTTTTCTCTTTTTTTTTACTTTCTTTTCTCTTTTTTTTACTTTCTTTTCTCTTTTTTTACTTTCTTTTCTCTTTTTTTACTTTCTTTTCTCTTTTTTTTACTTTCTTTTCTCTTTTTTTACTTTCTTTTCTCTTTTTTTTACTTTCTTTTCTCTTTTTTTTACTTTCTTTTCTCTTTTTTTTACTTTCTTTTCTCTTTTTTTTACTTTCTTTTCTCTTTTTTTTTACTTTCTTTTCTCTTTTTTTTTACTTTCTTTTCTCTTTTTTTTACTTTCTTTTCTCTTTTTTTTACTTTCTTTTCTCTTTTTTTTACTTTCTTTTCTCTTTTTTTTACTTTCTTTTCTCTTTTTTTTTACTTTCTTTTCTCTTTTTTTTTACTTTCTTTTCTCTTTTTTTACTTTCTTTTCTCTTTTTTTTTACTTTCTTTTCTCTTTTTTTTACTTTCTTTTCTCTTTTTTTTACTTTCTTTTCTCTTTTTTTTTACTTTCTTTTCTCTTGTTTTTTACTTTCTTTTCTCTTTTTTTTACTTTCTTTTCTCTTTTTTTTTACTTTCTTTTCTCTTGTTTTTTACTTTCTTTTCTCTTTTTTTACTTTCTTTTCTCTTTTTTTTACTTTCTTTTCTCTTTTTTTTTACTTTCTTTTCTCTTTTTTTTACTTTCTTTTCTCTTTTTTTACTTTCTTTTCTCTTTTTTTTTACTTTCTTTTCTCTTTTTTTTTTACTTTCTTTTTTTTTTCTTTCTTTCTTTTCTCTTTTTTTTCTTTGCTTTTATTTTTATTCGTTTTTTCTATTTAGTTTGTCACTTCCGCTATAACTTTATCCCAATGGTTTTCATTTGCATATTAGTCTTCACATTATCTACTAAACCCGACGACAGGGGAAATATTCCGCCGTTTAAATTGTCAATAAATTAAAAAAAAAAAACAAAAAAAAAAAACGAGATTTAAATAATCTTTACTCTTGTACTGCTTGCAAATGGATTTTTTCTGGAAACATGGATTACAAATATTTGAATTGTAACAAACTTTTTGAATTTTACAATCTTTTTGGATTACTATGCATATTCTGGATTTTAATTTGATAATCTGTGTCAACAACGTAATTCCGAATTTTTCCTATGGGAAAACTCTCTCCTATCATATTCCCGTATAGATAATACTGGATTTCTCCATATCTTTTTATCCGATTTTTTAATCCTTCACTTTTAATGTATCCTCTTATTTCTTAGGTTTTTCCTCATTTTCATTTATAAACCATTTGAACAAAACGTTTTTTTTTTAAATTTTTTCCGAATTTATGACCATTTTTCGTGTAATTGGGCTTCAATTAATGCCAGTACCAGCATATTCATTTATGACCATTTTTCGTGTAATTGGGCTTCAATTAATGCCAGTACCAGCATATTCATTTATGACCATTTTTCGTGTAATTGGGCTTCAATTAATGCCAGTACCAGCATATTCATAGCTTCTTTCTTTGCTAATATCTTTCCTCTGATAAGAACGCATTTATTTGAAACTCCGTGGGTAAGGAAATTTCAATATACCATTTTTTTAGTATCCTGTCGAACAATAAACTATTGTAAAATATATTTGACAGTCTTAATTTTTTTCTTATATATATTTGATAACCTGCAGGTATTGTTTGAATCTGGAAAAAGCAAATAAGGGATTGCGTAAATCCGTATGGAATAATAAAATTAGGAAAAATTAGAAAGTATAAAGAGAATTTTTAGACCGTAGGGATTCTCACTGTATATGAACTGTTTGGATTGATAGAAACTCCTCATGTTAAGATTGGCTTTCGGAATAGACACCATCAACCTCCCGTTGGAATAGACACCCCAAAATCCCCATGTAAAGAATGTATATTGGAACAGAGGACCCCCTTTTTAGTTGGGGTGGTAGATAAAAAAAATCCCCCAAATTTAACTGAAAACCATAGCCAAATGATGTTGTTGGTGACAGTGTCGATAGAGGATTCGTAGATTTTTGTACCATGCGCGAGTACAAATCTGGCAAGCATTGAATTACAGCGCAGAATGCATGTGTTTATATCTCTAGAAGTATTTGTCTGCGCAAAATTTGAATGATATTTTCGTAATCAGGGTAGACGAAAACTTGTAACGGAAAATGTGGAGGTGGATGTAATGTAAAAATTTATCCCCCCCAAATAAACGTGTAAAGAAACAAAAATAAGCAAACGTTAACATGTTTTGGTGATTGTGAAGTTTTGCCACCTCGCTATTTTTAAATAGTTTAATCAGGTTAAATGCAAGCGTCACAATCTCTTATATATATAAAATTAAAATTGCAATTAAATTTACCAAAATGATCCAAGATGGTAAAATTTAAAATGGAAATTCTTTTAACTTTTTGGAAGTTATACATTTGGATTTTACCGTCACTGGATTATTTATCTTCCACCAGGCTATCCATTCATGTGTAATCACCTTTTTCTTCACCATATTCCCTCTGCTTCACTTTTTTTGTTTTCAAGTAAGATCTTTGACTTACTTGTTGTTTCATCAAATACTTTTGCATGCAAAATCCGATCACGCATTTTGCTAATTCCTACCCTCTGATGAGAAGGAGAGTATTTCTTCGAAACTCCGCGGATTAAGGACTATCCACTTATCTAGTGTTTCCTTTTCAGATTAAATATGTTTTTAACTGATTTCAAAGTGTTTTAACATGTTTTTTTAACTGTTTGCTCATATATATATATATATACATATATATATATATATATATGCAAAAAAAAAATACTTGACTAGAATATTTAACCCTCAAAATGTAGGTTTTCTATCATTCACGGTTCTAAACACGCACGCGTATGTTAAAATATACTGATCAGCTGTCAAAAACGATGTGTAGATGTTTCTGATATTAATTAATCTTATTAGGCAATAATTAGCCATTGAAAAGTAGGACTGATTAATAACACGTGCGCCAAAATGTATAAATATCGATATAATTGCAAATGAAAGCAGTGCTTTTAATTAGTTGACTCTACGAACTGATTTGTCTATGATAATAAGAATTTGATTTGGCGGTGGAGTCTCCAATTTAACAGATTTGGAATTACTCTTTATTTCACAATACGCTCAGACCCATTCTGACCCGGAAGGCTAGTATCTCTCAGAATTCCAAACATGAGTTAATATAGGATTTTTTGTTTACAAACTATTCGTTAAGAAATGGATATATTGACAATATAAACTGATTTACAAGGAACCGTTTCCGTAGAAAATGAACTTTTGTTTTCGAAGTTTAGTTTTTTTTTTATTTTATATTGAAATTTATTACTTTGAATTTAGTTTTGTTTAGTTTTAACTTGATTCTTTTAAAATTTGAATTTCAGCTTTTTTAAAATACAGTTAATCTTTAAACATTTAACGTTAATTATAACAGAGTTCAGCTTATTTAAAATTGAAAATATAATGTACCAGCTTTTTAAATTGAAGGTATAATTTGACGTTGAACTTTATTAATTTGAATTTAAATTTGTTTTATTTTGCAATAGTTTTTGTTTTTGTTTTGTTTTTTCATTTTGATTTCAGTTTTGCTTTTGAATTTGACAGTAAAAGAATTGCGATACAATCTTATGTGAACGATGCAGACCAGAGGAAAGGAAAAGATGTTACTTGTGGCACACATAAATATTTTTTTTGACAACGACGACATCTGGCCAGTGCATCAGACGTTAATTTCCTCGCCTGGCGCCGATTATTAGACGAAATATTCGGGGTTACTGAGTGTAGTAGACAGTTTTGTTTTGTTTTGAATAAAATACATTTTTTTTTATCTTTTTTGTTTAATAATTAAAAGGACAATGCAAATTAATTTTTATTGCTTTTTATATTTGGTTTTATATTTATTACAGAATATCAACACTTTTCATGTGAATTAATGCTGAATCCATCGATTTTAGCAACATTTTCTAGACTTCAACTTCTTTCAAAAAAGTTACATTTCTATTAAATTATTTTCATACAGTATTTTTCGAAATTAATATAATCTATTTATATAATAATATTTATATAATAATTAATTAATATAATATTGTTCTAATAATTAATCAATATAATAAAATTAATATAATAATTAATTAATGTTTCTGTATTTTTTTGATGAGGATTGATAATATTATTGTGTTAATTCGAATTAAATGGATACTGGTCTCATCTTGAGTATTTTCCCAACGTTTAAGTCGATGTAACCTCCGGCCTTCTTCAGGTATAGCTTGTCGAACTAAGGAATTTTTCTGTCGAACCCAATAATTTGCAGGTAATTTCGAATGAAAAGCTTTATTTAATTCACGAGTATACGAAGTCTACTGAGACAGAATAGAGACTATTAGTGTTATCATAAGTCGATTATCCGATTAATGGCATCGGAAGACTTCGAAGGCGTCAGTGCCAGTCAATATAAAACGGTTCATACTTCAAAACAGTTAAAATGCATTTGGACATTTGTTAACTTTTTTTACTTTTAATAAATTATTATTTAATATATTTTAATAAATATATTTTAATTTTCCTTTCTTGTTTGTTATTATTATTTGCATCATGAAAGTAAAACATTTTAACAAATATTTAGGTAATGCGACATGTTTACTCGGTATATTCATTAATAATCAGCAGCAAGTAAGGGAGGTGCCGGAAAGGGACAGTAACAGCAATTGTTTAACGTGGAGAAAAGGAACAAAAATAAAAATTGTTTCCCCTCCACCGAGAGAGAACAATAAATTGGAGTGTAGCATCTGTAGATCAGATACTGTACTTTGATCTTGGCCCGAAAATGCAGGCATAGAGCTGCGACATTGTGTTAATGGGACAGTGATTGCAACCTGGTCAACAGTATGGGGCCTATTAGATTTGAAACTTTTTTCGCCCTGAGAGTGAGAGACTAGCCTTGGATGAATTGTGGCTTGGTAAAGATATTAGATGCTCTCTGGTGCAAGAAATTTTCTAGCCCAGAATAGGGAACCCACTTAGTATTGCAAATAATCCAAATCATAAACTTTACAAAATAGAAAATCGAACACAACGGAAATTATTCCATGTAATCCATGGAAAAAAAAGAAAATATTAAATAAAAAGAAAATAGTCCAATTCTAATACTTTTGTGATTTCGAAATAGTAAAACATTTTTTTAACTATTTTTCAATGTGTTTTCATAATTGTTCCATAATATACACAACGTATCACAAGTTAAACAACTTAAAATATATTTGCTTTTGGTAAAATAATCTGATTTTTGTTTTAAAAAAATCAAAAAATATATCACAAAGGAATAACAATAATTCTATAACCCAAAAGTTCTCATCATCGGTACTTATGCAGTATAAGAACCGTGCTACCATCAGAATAGTCCGGGCTGTTTACGGAAAACGCCGGAAGGTGCCAAAACGCTGGGCACCGTAACTATAAAACCGAAAATTATAAAAGAAACATTTATTTGTTGCAGTTGGTTTATTATTAAAAAAAATAAATATTTACTTGAGAAATCATAAAAACAAATCAAAAATGTTTTATCAGTTGTTTTTCATTCAAAAATGAATATTTATTCATGACACTTACCTTACAACGAATGTTTTTATTTAAATTTTAATTTCATAAACGTTTCGTAAAATTTGCTTAATATTTAATCAAGAATATTGTTTTCATTTTTCAAAAAATGTTTCATTAAATTTTTTCAGTGTCTAATTAATTTTTCATTGAAATTGTTTGCATTTTCGATTAATTTTTCATTGAAATTGTTTCCATTTTTTCAATAAAATTTTCATTAAAATTGTTTTCATTTTTTAATAAATTTTTCATTAAAATTTTGTCATTGTCTAATTAATTTTTCATTGAAATAGTTATCATTTTCGATTAATTTTTCATTAAAATTGTTTCCTTTTTTCAATAAAATTTTTATTAAAATTGTTTTCATTTTTTAATAAATTTTTCATTAAAATTTTTTCATTGTCTAATTAATTTTTCATTGAAATTGTCTTCATTTTCGATTAATTTTTCATTAAAATTGTTTCCATTTTTTCAATAAAATTGTCATTAAAATTGTTTTCATTTTTTAATAAATTTTTCACTCAAATTTTGTCATTGTCTAATTAATTTTTCATTGAAATTGTTTTCATTTTCGATTAATTTTTCATTAAAATTGTTTCCATTTTTTTCAATAAATTTTCATTGAAAAATAAAATTGCATGGTCTTTCTTTCATCATTTTTTGATGATAATGTAAGGATTGGCTCAGAGATTTCAATTATAAATTAAGTGAGGGGATGAATTATACAGGGTGCAGTGTACTAAAATTATAATTTAGTAAGATGGATGCCAAAACAGATAAATACATAAAGATATATAACAAAAGATTTGGAGTGTCCAAGGAATTAATAAACACTTCAAATCTTTTGTTTCTGCTAAAAAAAGAGAGAGGTAAACTTCATCCATATATGTTATTTCATTTTGTTTTTGCGATACGTTTTGAATGAATTCAGTTATTTATACGAAAGTGCATTTTTACCTAAATGCGAGTTAAGAATAATTTTCCCTTTGACTAATTTGGTACCCCCAAATGGGAAGCGGCATATATATTATATTTTAAATTATAATTTAAAAACGATATATATATATATATATATATATATATATATATATATATATATATATATATATATACAGCCTTTTAGACTTTACACGACCGGTCGCCACAGTCGATTGAAAATTTCTTGGGGCGACTAAAAGTCGTAAATCACTCGCCCACCAGTCGATAAAATTTCTTTAACTAAAGAAACAGTAAAAACTCATTTATTTTACGACTCTCAAATATGCGGTGACTTAGAATGACCTATATCTCATCATTTGTGAATTCTTTCATCTCTAGCTGTGAGACCGTTGGAATATCGTATTGAAAAAAGAGTGGTCTCGCTAAAGGTCAACAAGAGATCAAATTTACACATTCGGCGTGTAGTCAAAATGTCGCCTTCATTTAGCTCTCTCATTTTGCAATTTATTTGGAAAAACAATTCTTCGACGCTACAACTACATACACTTCATGCTTACAAAAGTAAAGACGAACATTTGAAAGAGGAAAAAACGCAATGTTCCGTCAAGCACGAACCGAAAATTAAATTATACAACAAGTAAGTAATCAGTTTTCGCTTAAGTTTTGTTTCTTCGTAAACAAGCATTATTTATTCAAGGGACGATAGAAATGTATCAGGATATAAACAAATCTGGACATGAATTATAAAAATGAAAACACATAAAAATATCAAGACGGCTGATTATTAGTAACATGTTATACATGATATAATATTTCGAATTCCATTGTAAAAAATAAAACATAGAATAAATGTATAAAAAAATCTTTATGTTTCATTAACAAAAGCTATTTAATTACTAGGTTAATCTATATAAATCTCGCTGAAATGTGCAATGCTATATGATACTAAATGTCCATTTTTATTATGATCTCGCTTCGAGTTTTTTTCAGTAATTATTGTAAGTAACTATTTCTGATTCTTTTGAGCTGCTGGGATGATTGTGTGTTTCAGATTATTTTTCAATTAGAGACTTCATATTGAAATGTTTTAATGAAAAAATGAATCTCTAATATTTTGCATTTTAAAATATATTTATTTCAAGGGTGTGATTTTACATTATGTTTTCTTTGTGTATAAAGTTAGATATATTCGTTTTCTAACGGTACCAATAAACACAGTCTTGAATTATTTATATCTCAATAGTCATTTTGATACGACGTATCAGCATCCGAAGAAATGATTCTTATTTCTATGGAACAATAATATGAAAGCTGCTATATAAAGAAACTGGTGGTGTATTTTAACGTTTTGTTGAATATTTACTGAAATGTTTGTAGTAATAAAATAGTTGATTTATAAGAGTTAAACAAATATGTTCTTGTTAGATTATACACACAGTAATTTGCTTAATTGTTGTAAAATTATTTATTATTATTGATTGAAACAAAGACATAAAGTTGGACGAGTAAAAATATTTTGGGGCGAGTAAATTTTCCCTCACATTCGACCGGCGGTCGAGTGATATTTTTTTTTCAAATCTCAAAGGCTATATATATATATATATATATATATATATATATATATATATATATATATATATATATATATATATATATATATATATATATGGGTGGGACGATAAAATTGTCGCCCTAGAAAAACCGACATGATTCCATTTCCGTTTGATGAAAACTGTTTTGTTTTTTTTTCTTACAGACCATTTACTAGTTGACCGTCCCACGTGAGATAAGAGCCTTCTACTATGTCTGAAGGTTACACAATGTTCAACGGGCGAGATCAGAGATGCACTGCTTTACAACTTATGGTTATGACAACAGGACCATTGCCAGCATCCTCAAAATGCAAATCTGAACGATTCAACGCTTGAGGGCACAGCTCAATGAAGTTTTCGGCCACAGTTATGGTCTTTGGTTTTGTTTCAAGTGAGGGCCACATCATGCCACCTCACATCATCGAAGTCTGCTTGAAATCAACACCAAAGTGTATCTGGACGTGCTGAAGAGTGTTGGGATCCCCGGGTGACCGCTAGCAGAAGCTGGGTATTGCAGCAGGTCTGGGTGCCGGCCCACAAGTCCAAAGAGACCCAGGCTTTGTACCATTCTCTCGCTGGTCCCCCTCATTCCCCGATCTGAACCCGCTGGACAACTTCGTTTGGTCATACATTGAGAACATCACCAACATGGCCTCCCACAACACTCATGGTAGTCTGATCCCCATCATCCGGTGCTTGTTGAAAAGGTATGATCCCAGTTCCGGACCCATATCGAGGTGGTTATTGAGGCTGAATGCTGATACATTGAATACGTGTCAGCTCTACTACATAATCAAGTTATCTGAATTTGTTTGTTATGGTGACAACTTTATCGTTCCACACTATATATCTATATTTTTTTACATAGGCATCATCACTTATCAAGGCCAAGAGGTCATTCGAGGATAAGGGTTAAAAAGTGTACAGTAGAAATTGGACAATATAGTAATCGTTAGTAATGGGGATTCGGTAAATTTGTTAACTTATATGGAACGGCTCATCAAAAATTTGATTACGTTAGACTTGAAGACAACAATATTGTAATCAGCTGGAAAGCAGAAAAACGGAAGACAATTCCACAGGCGTGCAGTTCTAAGAAAGAAGCTTTGCTCATGGAATCTACGCTTAGGTTTAGACACAGATAAAGAGTGGGGGAAAACTAGTAATAGTGTTTTCTGCTAGACTGGTGTTTCTTGTGAAAGTTTGGCGAGGGGGAAACCATAAAATGGAGCTCAGCCGAGCACCTGCCATGAAAATAACGATAAAGCAAAGACAAACTCGCAACATCTCTTCTGTGAGAAAGAGGTTGCACGGAAGAGAAAAGGACATCCCCCACAAGACTACAAAGTCTATTTTGAACTCTATTAAGGTAGGATAAGTCCTTTCTAAAAGCTCCTGCCCATATGTGGCAACAGTACTCCATCCTTGGACATACCTGGCTCTTATATAGATAGAGAATTGCATCAGCAGAGAGATATCTACGGGATCGATAGAAGGATCCCACCATTTTTCCAGCGGCCTTGGCAACGGATTTAATGTACGTGTTCCATTTCAGATCAGGAGTAAAGGTCAAGCCCAGAAGCTTGTCAAAACATGAGACCTCCCCAAGACGAGAGCCATTTATTTAAATTGATGCCAGATGGGGATCAGAGCGTTGATGATGTAAAGATAAAAGCTTAGTTTTAGATGCATTAAAAGTAACAAGTCACCTCTTTCCCCATTGTACTATTTGCTCAAGATCAGAGTAGAGAGAATCAGAGAGAACTTGGTCGATTACGGTCTTAGATGTGCTACCATAGATGGTAGTGTCATCAGCATAAATGTCTACGAATGATGTAAGGAGATGATTTGAAAGATTATTAATATAGATCAGGAAGAGAGTTGGGCCCAGGATGGACCCGTGAGGAACTCCAGCATTAATACTAAGAGCTTCTGATTTCTTCCCATCAACCACTACTCTTATGAACCTATCAGAGAGAAATGATTTAATAATTGAGAAAACATTTACAGCTATACCGTAGCTGGAGTTCTTGTGAAGTAAACCTTAATGCCATACTCTATCAAGGGCCTTTGATATGTCAAGAGCAATTGCCCTAGAAAGGTAGCCTCCGTCGAGAGATTCGCTAATCCTATGAGATATAACTGTAAGCATATCTGCTGTAGATCTAGCAGAACGGAAACTATATTGCGTGGCACTAAGAAGGTTATTTTTGCTGAGATGGTTGATTACTTCTCTATTTAACACAGATTCCAGCAACTTACTAATGATGCACAGGAGACTTATTAGCCTGTGGGGAGATGAGCGATCACCTGAATTCTTAAATACGGGGCATACTGATGAGATTTTCCAGGGTGACGGGAAGCAATTCTCCTTAAGACAACGTTTAAGCAGTTTTGTAAGGATGGGCGCAAGTTCTGGTTGAAGTTTTTTGAGTACTATGATTGGAATACCGTCAGGGCCGGCTGCTTTACTAGAATCAAGGTTTTTGATTAGCTTGGCAACACCACGTACATATATTTGTATATCATATAGCATGTTTTCTGATACAGGAGGAAACATTGGAGGTTGGCAGCCTTGGTCGCAAAGGTTAGAATTAGCTGCAAAGTTCTTGGCAAAGAGTTTGGCTTTGTCTGATGCTGACGAGATTACCTCAGGTCCATTTATGAGAGTTGGGATAGAGCACACGCTTCTGTTCAGGATCCTGTTTGCTATTTGCCAAAACTATATATCTATCTATCTATATATATATATATATATATATATAGTGAAAGTGTCTGTGTGTGTGTGTCTGTGTGTCTGTGTACATTTCCCTACAAAATATATCTGTCAATTTTCAGTCTACAAACTCGAAATTTGATATACAGGGTAATGAGATTTGGGAACATCTTTGTAATTAATTTTTGGCCAGAAATTTGACTGTTGAAGGGTAAAACTTCAACGATTTGACCTTTGAGAACTCTGCCAAACTCCTCCGCCAATTTTGGGTCGAAACATTTGAAATTTTAGATATAAGTTCCTTGGGCATGGATCTAACTTAATAACTTCATTTGAGCCAAAAACAATAAATGTTAAAGGGTCAAAATAGGGGTCAAAGTTTAAAAAATTGACCGCCTTTTTTTCTTTTTTTTTTTTTTTTTTGCTTATCATATACCTCCAAACACCATTGACCGGGCTGAAATGCTAATATATATATATATATATATATATATATATATATATATATATATATATATATATATATATATATATATATATAGTCTTTGAAGTTTTTAACCTTTAAAGCTATACAAAAAAATATTTTTTATCATTCGTTAGAAAAACCATCCTCTCAGTAAGTCATTTTATCACCTGCAATCACTGCATCAACTCGCTTTCGAATTTACTATAATACCAATAATTTATTTTTCAAGGGATGATCAGTTGTTTACCATGAAACACTGTTTCGGGGATTTAAAAACAAAACAGTATATTACATCATGGCTCCCCATCAGTGTTGATCAAACACCACCACCTTTAATCTTAGGAAGAAGACATATATATATATATATAAGGAGCTTGGTCACAACTTTGAAAACTTTTATTTCGTAAGGTTAATTTGAAAATTTCAGAAAATTATAATTCTATTTATGAAATCATTAAAATCAGTTTTTCTGTTTTTTTAACACTATCAACAAAATGGTAACCTACTCGACTAATAAAAGCCTTTGGTCTCCAACAAACTTTGATGAATATAAAAATATATTAAATATATTTATTCCTCAATAATTTACGAAGCAACACGATGGTCATTAATCCCAATATATTTTGTTTTAAATAGCAGAGTATATATTTGTATATGGTGTCCCTATGAAATAATATTTAACCTTCTTTGTGTTTTATTAAGCGAGAAGATTTGTGGTCATTTAGTCACGAACTGAACAATTAGTGACTTAATAATTATATTTAAGCATTGCTTAATATTAATTAGCCAGGTGTCTGCATTTTGTGCCACATACGCGTGTGCCAATAAGCTATACTGCTCCTTAGTACGCGCAAGGATTCTGATACACGAAGTATGTATAAGACAGCGAGTGAATGTCTACATCGAGTAGGATGCCTCGTTTCCAGCTTAATCAAAATGATAAAGAAAATTGAAAAAGAAAAGAAAAAGAAGGCATGCGC
Organism: Euprymna scolopes; assembly: GCF_053919585.1. NCBI lineage: Eukaryota > Metazoa > Mollusca > Cephalopoda > Sepiida > Sepiolidae > Euprymna > Euprymna scolopes. The sequence continues at coordinate 156,791,419 of NC_136495.1, read as the reverse complement.
ATGTACTAAACCGACTCTATCGACTTGGGTCATTTAAAAATCTAAACAGTTGAATTATCGATTGATTGAGATTGTCGGACTGACTTCCTCATCTTGGTTGTTATAGTCACAACGTTTCGGCCGTTTTGCCCTCCGGCATTCATCAGGTGTTTTGTATCAAACTGCGGAACCGTTTGCTAGTGACATATGGCCGCGTGGTCCTAGACGTTGTATTAAAGTTTACAGTTACCCAAAGGTGCTGAGTTCAATCCTGAACGAAGGCAGTAAAACGTAACATTCAAAACAGAGAATCAGCAACTGTGTTTCAAAGCCTAGCTGGAGTCCGAACACGGTACCCCCGTAATAATAATAAAGGGTTGGGTTCGAGACTCCTAACAAACGGTTCCCCAGTTCGATACAAAACACCTGATGAAGGCCAGAGGGCAAAACGGCCGAAACGTTGTGACTATAACAACCAAGATAGGAAGTCCGTCCGACAATCTCAATCAATGAAAACACCTCGCATCAAAAATACAATTACTAGTTGAATTATCAATAAGAACTCCAACATCTGTCTGTGTTAACAGAATGAGAAAAATACCCGTCAACAGATGAAATGAATTTCCCCAACAGGACATCTTTGTATCACTTTTATATTACCAGACGATGATTAATATCAAAATATAATGCGACTGAACCTAATGTTTGGAATCCTTATTATAATTGTGATCCAAATTCTTATTTTCATGGCAAGTGCTAGTTGTAGCTTTTATTTATGCCCCCTCTCGTTAAATTTTTACAAAAATCACTCGACTACCTACAACCACTATCAACAATTTCCCCCATTCTCTATCCGTGCCTAAACCTAAACGCAGATTCCACGATCAAAGCTTTTTTTTAGAACTGCTCGTCTCTGGAACTCTGTTCCGCTTGCCTGCTTCCTAGCCGACTACAATATAGTAACCCTCAAACCCAATACAAACAAGAAGCCTTCTGGCCAAGATTACGGTGTAGTATATGGTCTGATACTGCACTTCATCTTTTCATTCCTCGGTCGGTGGAGGAGAGATCCTTCATGACTTCAATGATTTTTATTTTTGTTCCTATCCAGAGCGCCCCTTTTTCGGGAGCTGGATTTTCTCCATATTATAAACTGACTTTGTGTCTAACTGTACCCTCGTGGGGAGGTAAGTAAATTGGAACAAGTTCTTGTTAAAACGTTCCCTTAAATAATCCAATTCTACCCAACTTATCCCATTAACGGTTACTACACTGCCACCTTACTGTCTTTAACGCTTATCCTCGAGTGGCCTTCGGGCCTTGATAAGTTATAACTCCCTTGCAAAAAACTCCATTATATCATTCTGAGTTTAGTAAGCGTGTAAAACTTAAGAAACTAAGAGGGAATCTTTTTTTGTGTGTGTCTGGTGATTATTAGGGCTACGACAAGAGAATATTCTTATCGTTGCCTTGACCCTCGAGTATATATCCGACATAGTTAAACACAATTAATCAACCAAGAATTACATCAATCTATATAAAAAAAAAACATATAAGATATTGACGTATATATACTCGAGAGTCAAAACAATGAAACGAATATGCTGTTGTCACAGCCCTAATGATTATGCTTAAATCCAATGCAATTCTGAAATATTTGAATTTTCATGATGGGTCATTGTGTCCATATTATTCTTTCTAAAACAGCTTTTAAAATACTCCAAGCAAAATAGAAAATTAGGGAATATTTATTTATGGGTGTCTAGAATCCCTTGTAAAATATAATCAAAATATGTAGCATTTAAATTTTCACCTTTATCTTTTATTCAATTTCCATACCAAACAGGGCACGGTGCTACTTTGGTGTAGTGGGCTCCTATCGAGGACATAATTGCAGGGATGCTATGTAGGGAGTTGAGCAGCACCATCTCTGTTTACCTTACACTTGAACTTCTGCATGTCAGTAGAGTTAGGGAAGCAGGAACCCGGAAGGGAATTCCACAAAAAAAACAGTTCCAGAAAAGAAACTATTAGAGTAGATGGCTTTCTGGCATCTGGGGATCACTACTCTGTAGGGGTGGGATTTTGCTGCTTGTTGGGTTTGTCGGGGTATTTACATTAATTGTCTTGTAGTTCGTTCGAGCATTTATGGTTAAAATACTTGTAAAACAGGCAGATAGGTGCAACATTTCGTCGGCGGAACAGCAACTGAAGCCTACTTGGTAGTGCAGGACCTATTAGGTTGGCGACTTTCTTTTGAACCCTGTCTAAAGAGGGAGAGATTAAGAATTTTCAAAAGCTCAATTTAACATTATATAAGCAATTATTAATTAATGGTGCAATATTCTAAGTTATAAATTTATTATATTTTTTACTAGAATATCTTGTCTTTTCTTTTCCAGATTAAACAACTAGTCCTTTTACTTTTCCATGTTTAAATCTTAACCATATTAATTTTCATGCTCCCATTTTTCTATGTAATCCATGATTTTTCAAGGCTTAGCTTTGAAATAATATTTTCACTCTGTTTTACTTTTTACCTGTGAATTATTAGCGACATTTTTTTTTATATCCTGTTACGTCATTTCCGCCTTCCCAGCCGATTTGAGATAGCGTAACAGATTTGGTTGCTATGGTAACCAACAGCCAATAAAAAAAAACGTTTCTCTGTTTTTTATAGCTTCTGAACATTTTTTGAACACCGTAATTTTATAATAACTTTTGCTTTATTGAACAAAAATTGAATTTTTATTTTCAAAATATAGCTGAGAAGCTATATATATATTATATTTGCAAAAGTCAAGACAAAAAATATAAAATAGCATCATATAGCGTATTTCCTTATGTGTTACAATTGTTTCGTAACCAATGAAAAAAATTAACCATTATATCATTTTAAAATATTCCATAAATAGCTACTCTTCAGACACTGAAATACATTCGTCATATTTATATGAATATATTCATAATCCCTATTTTAAGGGATCAAGCAGTTGACTCACCTTGTTCTCATTCTTTTATTTTATTTCTTTCTTTATTTCTTTTTCGCTTAATTTTATTGGTATATTAACGTTACCGAATTTTAATAAATAAAACATTTTGGTTATAAAAAATATATATTAATAAGATATATACTAGCAGGTTGCTCGGTGTGACCCGATCGTAAAATATGGTTAAATATGATATTTTCATGTATTCAAATTTCGTATTCATTATTAGAAAGTCAATATTCTATCGATTATTATATTGTACCTAATATATAGTAGTCATTTCAAATATCTGACTTGAGTGCCATCAGCTAGAATCAAAATCAAAGCATATTGTTCTCCAGTCTTTTTTTTACTCTTAATCACATATAAAACATTACAAATAACATTGCTTAACATATACATGTATAGTTGCACATGCGTAAAAAGCACTTTAAGTAGACTTATGCTTTCCATGTTGCAATTTTTTTTAATTAGATTCCTTAGCAGTTATTTTTACGGCTAAAGAACTAATCTAATTTGCCTCACATACCGTATATAACAAGTTTAAAGTTTGTAAACGAGAAATTGACAGAGGAGTTTAGTAGAGACCGTTCACAATTTTTAAAGGTAGGGAAGAATCGTAATTGAACACTCGGGTATCTGACATAAGAATCAATGATCATTTTCATATGTATGTAGACATGAGGAGAGTTTGAATTACGTATTATTGAGTATTTCGGTTTCTGTACAATGGTCTGTGACATTAATCTGACATGAGAATCAATGATCATTTTCATATGTATGTAGACATGAGGAGAGTTTGAATTACGTATTATTGAGTATTTCGGTTTCTGTACAATGGTCTGTGACATTAATCTGACATGAGAATCAATGATCATTTTCATATGTATGTAGACATGAGGAGAGTTTGAATTACGTATTATTGAGTATTTCGGTTTCTGTACAATGGTCTGTGACATTAATCTGACATAAGAATCAATGATCATTTTCATATGTATGTAGACATGAGGAGAGTTTGAATTACGTATTATTGAGTATTTCGGTTTCTGTACAATGGTCTGTGACATTAATCTGACATAAGAATCAATGATCATTTTCATATGTATGTAGACATGAGGAGAGTTTGAATTACGTATTATTGAGTATTTCGGTTTCTGTACAATGGTCTGTGACATTAATCTGACATGAGAATATTTTGCCTTACAAATAAATCCTGATGACATTTTCAAAATAACATGATATTTGGAACCTGAATAAGATCCTCTAGATACATCTTCTCGTAGTAAATTTATTGTAAATGATAGCACTTAGTTGGATATTCCACCAGACAAGATTATTGCTTGTCTTGGAATTCAACAAAATCAAGAAAAAAAAAATAGAACATAATAAAGTGGCTTATTTGAGAAGATAAAAATGAATGCTACCTGGAAAGGGAGGGTAAAATCGTAATTAAACACTCGGGTATTTATGTATCTTACATAGAATAAAATATTAGCCTCAGAAAAAATATATATATATAAAATGGGTTAAGAAATTCCAATCCCTTTCACACACATACACATTAGTAACGACCTTGGATCACAGTCACCTTCCTAGGGAAGCAAATAACCTCATAATACTATAAAACAGTACACACATTTTCAAACCAATAAAAGAAAACACACACACACCACATCCTACCCTAAAGGAAAAGGAAAAAAACACAAGCAGAAAGAGAGAGTGAGAGAGAGAAACACAACACAGGAGTGACCACAGCCGATTCGCCACAGCCCAATAAAAGAGTAATAAAAATTGTATATTTCAATGAATAGTAGACACACGTTTCCACCCCTTGGAAACATTTCAAATGAACTACGAAAATGCTATTTTTACATCTCCAACACATTTTGAAAATAATTTCTGAATAGGACGCTTCACAGAACGTCTGAAACGCGTTAAAAACGATTTCAGTGATTTAAAAACATTATTACAATGATCTAAACATAATTCTCAATGAAAAACCATGACACGGAATAATAAAACAATGTTAAAAAATACACATTGTTGGTGACTACCCCCTTATTTAAATATATATATATATATATATATATATATATATATATATATATATATATATACGCACACACACAAATATTATAGTAAAAAAATTATTATATATATATATATATACTAGCAAAAGTACCCGTCGTTGACTGTGTTCAAAAACAGCGTACAGAAAATGGACTCTGATTCATTAAAGTACGATAGGTTATGAAAAGGAGGGGTTGTAAATTTAGGGATATCAAAACCAAAGCAAAATATGATGAAAGTAAAAATAAAATAGATAAACCCCATAATTTATTATACCATACCTGTTCACACAGAAACACTTATCACAATATTCTGTGGATCTATATTGAAAAATCTTGTTAAACTTTGTGACATATTTCCATTCTATGGAGGTCAGGCGCGAACGAACACCCCATAATTTTATTATACCATATTTCTTCAAACATAAACATAGTTATCAAAGTATACTTACGCAGATAGTTATGAAAAGTGTTTACTAAAGTTTAAGCCTATTTCCATTTTATGGAGGCCAGGCGCGAGCGCAGACCCCACAATTTTATTATACCATCCGTATTTAAGGTAAAACATACTTATCAAAGTATTCTTATGTACATCTATATAAAAAACACTTGTAAACGTTTTTTTTATTTTTATATTTTTTATTTCCATACTTTGTGGACCAGGCGCGAACGCAGACCCCACAATTTTAATGGACCGCCGTTCTGCTAAATGAAGCATACCCATTCCTGTGTCTCGATACATCTTCTATCATTATATGTAATCATTTTTTTAAAATAGTCAACCATATAGGAGCCTATTCGTGACCAGACACACACACACATACACACACAGACATTCAGCTTTATATATATATATATATATATATATATATATACGTGTGTGTGTGTGTGTGTGTGTGTGTGTGTGTGTGTGTGTGTGAAGATAATAGGAAATTAGGAACACAATATCTGATGGAAAAAAAGAAAATATATAGCTAATAACACAATCTTGCATAGACAGAAATATTTGAACAAACAGATATAAGATAAATAGGAACATATGAAGCAAGCAAGATAGATAGATAGATAGATAGATAGATAGATAGATAGGACTTGATAATCATCCTCATCGTCAAACGTCGTTTAGTATCTGCCTTTGATAGCAGTGATCGATCTAATCTTTTGTTTATTTTTCGTTCGGCAATTTACTTTTGTTTTATTTAATTGGTAATTTGTTTTATATTTTGTTTAATTATTTGTTTTTTGTTATTTTGCTTTTGCTTACCATATTATTCTTGTCCATTTATGAAAGTATGCTAACATCCGAAGAATGCCAAAGCCTAACGGACGTTAATTGAATTAATAATGGCACTTTGAAAAAAGAGAAACGCACGTCTCGCCATTGTTCGCACAGCCGACATGTCACTTACTTTATAGAAAGAATCCCAGAAACTCAACATCTTGTAACTTCTGATATTAAATACAGATCAGGCTGACGATGGTGAAGGCTGTCTCCACTCAAAGAAATATAAAGTAGTTCAGGTTTATCCACGTAGACCCAACACGTTGTAGTTTCCGTCGCGAGGAGGCAAAGAGAAGGAATAAGAAAGAACTTCAACTCGCCTGGTTCGCTTTTTAGTCCTTTGCCACTGTATTGCTCCGTCGTAACACTTTATTTAGTTTTTAATCTTTAACCCTTTAAACAAAAGGGGGTCTGGGCGAATAGCAATAAGTAATCTTATGTAACCTTACAGAACCACAAGCTTTACAATTTTTTCTAACTGGTTGGCAAACACTTTAAAGTAACTGTTATTTCTGTCAGGTTATTCGTTATTCTTTTTTGTGAAAATGCGTTGATATCTTATAGTATGGTGATATATTATAGTATGGTGATATCTTATAGTATGATGATATCTTATAGTATGATCATATCTTATAGTATGATCATATCTTATAATATGGTGATATCTAATAATATGAGCATATCTTATAGTATGATCATATCTTATAGTATGAGCATATCTTATAATATGGTGATATCTTATAGTATGATCATATCTTATAATATGGTGATATCTTATAGTATGATCATATCTTATAGTATGATCATATCTTATAATATGGTGATATCTTATAGTATGATCATATCTTATAGTATGATCATATCTTATAATATGGTGATATCTTATAGTATGATGATATCTTATATTGTGATCATATCTCATAATATGGTGATACCTTATAATATGGTGATATCTTATAGTATGATGATATCTTATAGTATGATCATATCTTATAGTATGATAATATCTTATAGTATGATCATATCGTATAGTATGATGATATCTTATAGTATGATCATATCTTATAGTATGGTGATATCTTATAGTATGATGATATCTTATAGTATGATCATATCTTATAGTATGACCATATCTTATAGTATGGTTATATCTTATAGTATGATAATATCTTATAGTATGATCATATCTTATAGTATGGTGATATATTATAATATGATCATATCTTATAGTATTATCATATCTTATAGTATGGTGATATCTTATAGTATGATCATATCTTATAGTATAGTGATATCTTATAGTATGATCATATCTTATAGTATGATGATATCTTATAGTATGATCATATCTTATTATATGGTGATATCTTATAGTATGATCATATCTTATAGTATTGTGATATCTTATAGTATGATCATATCTTATAGTATGGTCGTATCTTATAGTATGATCATATCTTATAGTATGATCATATCTTATAGTATGATCATATCTTATAGTATGGTGATATATTATAGTATGATCATATCTTATAGTATGATCATATCTTATAGTATGGTGATATCTTATGGTATGATCATATCTTATAGTATGGTGATATCGAATAGTATGATCACATCTTATAGTATGGTGATATCTTATAGTATGATCATATCTTATAGTATGATCATATCTTATAGTCTGGTGATATCTTTTAGTATGATCATATCTTATAGTATGATGATTTCTTATAGTATGATCATAACGTATAGTGTGATGATTTCTTATAGTATAATCATATCATAGTATGATCATACCTTATAGTATGATCATATCTTAAAGTATGTTGATATATTATAGTTGATGATATCTTATAGTATTATCATATCTTATAGTATGATGATATCTTATAGTATGATGATATCTTATAGTATGATCATATCTTATAGTATGATCATATCTTATAGTATGATGATATCTTATAGTATGATCATATCTTATAGTATGATCATATCTTATAGTATGATCATATCTTATAGTATTATGATATCGTATAGTATGATCATATCTTATAGTATGATCATATCTTATAGTATGAGCATATCTTATAATATGGTGATATCTTATAGTATGATCATATCTTATAATATGGTGATATCTTATAATATGAGCATATCTTATAATATGATGATATCTTATAGTATGATCATATCTTATAATATGGTGATATCTTATAGTATGATCATATCCTATAGTATGATCATATCTTATAATATGGTGATATCTTATAGTATGATGGTATCTTATAGTATGGTTATATCTTATATTGTGATCATATCTTATAATATGGTGATATCTTATAGTATGAGCATATCTTATAGTATGGTGATATCTTATAGTATGGTCATATCTTAAAATATGGTGATATCTTATAGTATGATGATATCTCACAGTATGATCATATCTTATAGTATGATAATATCTTATAGTATGATCATATCTTATAGTATGATGATATCTTATAGTATGGTCATATCTCATAGTATGATGATATCTTATAGTATGGTCATATCTTATAGTATGATGATATCTTATAGTATGGTGATATCTTATAATATGATCATATCTTATAGTATGGTGATATCTTATAGTATGATGATTTCTTATAGTATGATCATATCTTATAGTATGATCATATCTTATAGTATGATCATATCTTATAGTATGGTCATATCTTATAGTATGTTGATATATTATAGTTGATGATATCTTATAGTATGATCATATCTTATAGTATGATCATATCTTATAGTATGAGCATATCTTATAATATAGTGATATCTTATAGTATGATCATATCTTATAATATGGTGATATCTTATAATATGATCATATCTTATAGTATGATCATATCTTATAGTATGATCATATATTATAATATGAACATATCTTATAGTATGATCATATCTTTAATATGGTGATATCTAATAGTATGATCATATCTTATAGTATGATCATATCTTATAATGTCGTGATATCGTATCGTATGATGATATCTTATATTGTGATCATATCTTATAATATGGTGATATCTTGTAGTATGAGCATATCTTATAGTATGGTGATATCTTATAGTATGGTCATATCTTATAATATGGGGATATCTTATAGTATGATGATATCTTATAGTATGATCATATCTTATAGTATGATAATATCTTATAGTATGATCATATCTTATAGTATGATGAGATCTTATAGTATGATCATATCTTATAGTATGGTGATATCTTATAATATTATCATATCTTATAATATGGTGATATCTTATAGTATGATTATTTCTTATAGTATGATAATATCTTATAGTATGATCATATCTTATAGTATTATCATATCTTATAGTATGACCATATCTTATAGTATGGTTATATCTTATAGTATGATAATATCTTATAGTATGATCATATCTTATAGTATGGTCATATATTATAGTATGATCATATCTTATAGTATGCTAATATCTTATAGTATGGTGATATCTTATAGTATGATCATATCCTGTAGTATAGTGATATCTTATAGTATGATCATATCTTATTGTATGATGATATCTTATAGTATAATCATATCTTATTATATGGTGATATCTTATAGTATGATCATATCTTATAGTATTGTGATATCTTACAGTATGATCATATCTTATAGTATGGTCATATCTTATAGTATGATCATATCTTATAGTATGGTGATATATTATAGTATGGTCATATCCTATAGTATGATCATATGTTATAGTATTGTGATATCATATGGTATGATAATATCTTATAGTATGATCATATCTTATAGTATGATGATATCTTATAGTATGGTCATATCTCATAGTATGATGATATCTTATAGTATGGTCATATCTTATAGTATGATGATATCTTATAGTATGGTGATATCTTATAATATGATCATATCTTATAGTATGGTGATATCTTATAGTATGATGATATCTTATAGTATGATCATATCTTATAGTTTGATGATTTCTCATAGTATAATCATATCTTATAGTATGATCATATCTTATAGTATGATCATATCTGATAGTATGTTGATATATTATAGTTGATGGTATCTTATAGTATGATAATATCTTATAATATGGTATCTTATAGTATGGTGATATATTATAGTATGATGATATCTTATAGTATGATCATATCTTAAAGTATGGTGATATCTTATAGTATTATCATATCTTATAGTATGATGATATCTTATAGTATGATGATATCTTATAGTATGGTGATATCTTATAGTATGATCATATCTTATAGTATGATGATATCTTCTAGTATGACTATATCTTATAGCATGATCATATCTTATAGTATGATGATATCTTATAGTATGATCATATCTTTTAGTATGATCATATCTTATAGTATTATCATATCTTATAGTATGGTCATATCTTATAGTATGATCATATCTTATAGTATGGTCATATCTTATAGTATGATCATATCTTATTGTATGGTTATATCTTATAGTATAATAATTTCTTATAGTATGATGATATCTTATAGTATGATCATATCTTATAGTATGGTTATATCTTATAGTATGATCATATCTTATAGTATAGTGATATCTTATAGTATGATCATGTCTTATAGTATGGTGATATCTTATAGTATGATCATATCTTATAGTATGATCATATCTGATAGTATGATCATATCTTATAGTATGATTATGTCTTATAGTATGGTAATATATTATAGTATGATCATATCTTATAGTATGATCATATCTTATAGTAAGATGATATCTTATAGTATGATGATATCTTATAGTATGATCATATCTTATAGTATGATCATATCTGATAGTATGATCATATCTTATAGTATGATCATGTCTTATAGTATGGTGATATACTATAGTATGATCATATCTTATTGTATGATCATATCTTATAGTAAGATGATATCGTATAGTATGATGATACCTTATTGTATAATCATATCTTATAGTATGATCATATCTTATAGCGTGATGATTTCTTATAGTATAACCATATCTTATATATGATCATATCTTATTGTATGATCATATCTTATAGTATGGTGATATCTTATAGTATAATCATATCTTATAGTATGATAATATCTTATAGTATGATTATATCTTATAGTATGGTGATATCTTATAGTATGATCATATCTTATAGTATGGTGATATCTTATAGTATGGTCATATATTATAGTATGGTGTTATCTTATAGTATGATCATATAGTATGATCATATCTTATAGTATGATCATATCTTATCGTATGATCACGTCTTAAAGTATGATCATGTCTTATAGTATGATCATATGATTTCTGTAAAGAACAGAATTCGCCATATGGATTCGTCAGATGCCATGGAGATCATGAATCTATCGTATTGGTTGAAAGTGCTTTTTAGCGACGAAAGCAAATTCAATAGGAAAGGCAGTGATGGTACGTAGTACCTCCGTCAGAGGAAAGACGAAGAATTTAATTCTAGGTGCTCGGTTTCAACGCTGCAAGGTGGCGGAGGTTTAGTTTTGTTGTGGGGCGTTATTAGTACCAATGGTCCAGGGCCTATAGTTACCTAGCAAGGTCGAATTAATTCGCCCAAGTACATTAATATGTCGACTGAGCATTTTTTAACCCTACTTTGGTCGGAATTTGGATGATAATCCCATCTTCATGCGGGATAATGTTCCCATTCACACAGCTGGCAATGTCAAGAGGTTCCTGGAGGAGCATGATATTTCGTGTTTGGATTGGCCTGCACAATCTCCAGACCTCAATCCTATCGAAAATGTATGGCATTAAATCAAACAACAGCTACGCAATAATAAAATTCCAATTTGGAAGAACTTTCAACAAAAATTTAAGAAAAGTGGGATGCCCTTTCCCCAGAGTATTGCTGCAGTCTAATTCAAGGAATTCCCAAAAGATTGCAGGCTGTCAAAATGCAGAAGGGCTATGCTACTAAATATTAACTAGTTCATTGTGTTCCTGTTGTATTTGTGTTGCATTAATGTTCTAAAGTTACATTTAATTAACAATTTTCCATTGTGCGAACTTTCTTTTTGAAGTTATTTTTTTTAAATTGACGTGAACACAAGAATATTTCAATTAAAAGCCAAATATGAACAGGTAGAATTATAGATGAATAAAAGGCCAATCAAATGAGGTATAATTTGTTTAAATTTGCATTAAATTTGGCTTAAATTTGCAGTTTTTGAAAAAATGCGGACTTTTTTTTTGCAGTCTATGTATGTGTCTGTATCTATCTATCTACACACACAAATATATATGTGTGTGTGTGTGTGTGTGTGTGCCTGTGTGTATCTATCTACACACGCACACGCACATATATATAGGTGTGTGTATCTATCTATCTACCTATATATGTATGTATATATGTATGTATGTATGTATGTATGTATGTATGTGTGTGTATGCGTGTGTATGTGTCTTTAGTAGGGTGTGTATTAAGGAGATGAGTTCCATCAATTTTTTAAAAGATGTTAAACGTCTAAAAAAGGGGGGTCTCCTCATCTCCTTGATCTGCTTTCTTCTTTTCTTTGACAAGATAAACAACTGCTGATAAAAAAGGCATTGAGTAACAGCATCTTTCGACGTCGGGGGCCCCACCCTCTCCCATCACACTCGAGCCTCAAGCCATTTGCAATTCACCTCTTTTGTCGCCTTCTCAAGTTGTCCACTCTATTTTCAGGCTTCAGGTTATAGGATTAGTAGTAAAACGTTGCTTACCCTGTTATCTGTTACTTTCTTCTTCGTCTTCGTCTTTTTCTTCTTCGTCGTCTTCTTCTTCTTCTTTTTCTTCGTCTTCTTCTTCTTCTTCTTCTTCTTCTTCTTTTCCTTCTTCTAGGTCCTGAACTGTCATCTAAGCTTCAGCCTCTATCCCATCGACGAAATGTAGCATCGCTCTGCCTGTTCTACAAGTATTTTAACGGTGAATGCTCCTATGAACTGCAAGCACTTGTACTCCCTCGACGTAAATACCCCCGACAAACCCGACAAGCAGCAAAATCCCACCCCTTCACAGTTGAGATCCCTAGATTTAAGAGAGCCTTCTAATCCAGTAGTTTCTTCCCCAGAACCACTAGACTTTGGAATTCCCTTCCGGGTTCCTGATTCCCCAACTGTACTGACATGCAGAAGTTCAAGTGCAATGTGAACCGACATCTTGCTGCCCAACTTCCTACATAGTACCCCTGTAGCTTATATCCTTGAAAGTAGCCCCCTACATCAAAGTGGCAATGTACCTTGTTTGGGATTAAAATGTAATAAAAAAAATTGTTTCTTTTATATTTCTTTCTTCCTTCTTTTTTTTCTTTTTCCTTTTCGTGATTTTCATTTTCTATTTGTTTTCTTTTTCCTTTTCTTTTTTCTATTTAGTTATTTTTATTTTCTTTCTTTTTTTTTCCTTTTTTATTTACTATTCTTCTCCTCGTTGTCTTTTTTCTTTTCTTTTCTTTTTATTTCTTTTTCTTGTCTGCATTTTAGTTCTTTTTCTTTTAAACCCTTTTGCATCCCAAAACAAGTCTAATATCTGGGATCATGTCTAACAGGGAATCATAAGCAGTTGAGCAGCGACATCATTGCTTACATTACGTTTAATTTTCTGCATGTTAGTACAGTCAGTGAAGTTCCGGCCTCTGTCCCATCGACGAACTGTTCTACAAGTACTTTAATGGTGAATGTTCTGACGAACTAAAAGCCTTTGTATATTCTCGACGTAAATACCACCGGCAAACCCAACAAGCACACAAAATCCCATTCCTACACAGTAGAGATCCCTAGATGTAAGAATGCCTTTTACTCCAATAGTTTCTTCCCCAGAACTGCTAGACTTTGGAACTCCCTTCCGGGTTCCTGCTTTCCCAACTGTACTGACATGCAGAAGTTCAAGTGTAATGTGAACAGACATCTTGCTGCTAAACTTCCTACATAGTATTCCAGCAATATATGCTCCCAATAGTATCCGCCTGCATCAAAGTGGCACTGTGCCTTGTTTGGAGTGAAAAGGAAATTTTAAAAACAGGAAACGATGATGAAATTGTAAAGTCTAGCAGTCGGATGGAAGAAATTATTGGGTGGGGGGTTCCCGACATCAAGAAACATCAGCAGTGAAGGGAGTAGATTTTGCTGCTTGTCGGGTTAATCGGAAATATGTACGTCGAGGAGGGTCACAAGTTCTATGAGTTCATTAGAACACGTCCTATTAAAGTGCTTGTAAAACAGATACAATTATGCAACATTGCGGCGATGGGACAGAGGTTGGAGCTTGGTCAATAGTGCGAAACCTATTAGATTTGAAACTTTTTAACCTTGTTTAACAAGAAGAGACTTGTGTTAGATGCACCAGTTCAGATGTATAATTGATGTATGGACGAATGGTAGCTCTGTAGAGATACACGATACTCAGACATCTTGCGGCTCAACTCCCTACAGTTCGCTGTTAGATATGATCCCAAATATTAGCCCTTTACGTCCAAGTAACAATATGAGTTAAAAAAGGACCTACAGTACCAACATGTGGAAATTTAAATGTAATCTGAACAATTCACCGTTTAGGGTGGCTCTAATGGTTAATATAACTTATCACAATGTCCCTGTCTTTAACCGCATTATGGTTGTGTTCCATTACTTGAACGCAAGGAATAATTAAATGTAGTCACTTGGCTTCCTCTTCAACTGATTCTAAAAAGATTGACATGTGGTTAAAAGGAGAACAAATCTGCCTGGAGTTGTTGATGTTCTTATCCGCCTAGACCACCCTCTCGTCAAACTCCTTAACCTCTCCCCAATTACTGTCCTCAGTCATCGCTGAGTTTCATCTCCTTTTTTATTATGATCCAAAACCAAAGAGAAAGGAAACGAGAATTACCATAACAAAATGTGACATGGGAACAAAACCTGATTTCGTCAAAAAAAAACAAATAGCATACTACCCAACTTGTTCCCCTGCTTTGATACCGACACCATCACACGCACGCACACACACACACACACACACATATATATATATATATATATATATATATATATATATATATATATTATATATATATATATCATATATATATATATATATATATACATATAAGCAGAGAGTGAAAGAAAGAAAGAGAGAGAGAAGATAAATCCGTATAGATAGACAGACAGATAATGCATACACACACTCTCTCTCACACATACACACACCCACATATACATATATATATATATATATATATATATATATATATATATGAATAACCACATTGTTACATTTCAAGTTTCAATGGGTTTATTCAATCTTACCACTCAGTTAATTCAGCATATCAAAATTCCCGTCATTTTACATACCCGTTTCGTGGCGCAGAAACAATCATTATATATGAGTCAATATTTAATTTTTCTTGCATATACTCATCAGAAAAATCAGAAATTTTACTTATAATTAAATGGAAATGACCATATCCTGTCTGCTCATATTATAAGCTTTATTTCCTATTTGGTTTTATCGAGCTTTTATATCTGGCTGAGATAATTTTATAAATATTAATTCTTTAATATTTATAATTTACTTTAATTTTACCATCTTGGATCATTTTGGTAAATTCAATTGTAATTTTCATTTTATATATATATATATATATATATATATATATATATATATATATATATGTATGTATGTATGTATGTATGTATGAGATGGCTTTCACTACCTCCCGACTTGTGCCGCATCTTTCCTCAGTGGTAAGCAAGCATATACTTGCACCTTCATCTGTATACGCGTAGATAAAACGAACACATCTATTACTAATGGTGATTTTGTATCTGTCTTCAACAGAATCTATACTATTAGTGCACAATTTTCTATACTATTTTTAACTTATGTTCCACCTTTTAATGCTCAATTCAGGTGTGGGCAGTGTAGTATTTGTTCAATTATCATGTCATCATCCCAGGTATTACCTCATCCTGTTTTTGACAGGAAAACAGTTTAGTATCAGTTTTGTGATCATAATACCATCCTTCCATAGATTAACTTGTCCATTTGCATATGAGGAGGGTAGTATCTGTTCTGCTGTTGTGATAATTTTGTTTATTTCCGGTTCAGCTCCGCTCCGTTTTTACATAGAACAGTACTCCCGGTCTATTAGATTCGATTTTTTAAACGTTCGACTTGAGTTGCTTATTTACAAATTCCAACCGTGTTTTTTTCTTCTTATTACATGCTTAATAAATAAAAGATTTTTTTAATCGAAACGGTTCTTTATTTAATAATAAATAAATAAATAAATAACATAACAGTGAGATAAAACCATTTTTATCGCCTATATAAATTTATTTTATCGCCTATATAAAATTTATTTTATCGCCTATATAAAATCTATTTTATCGCCTATATAAAATTTATGATGATATGAGTGCTGAAATTTAATTAGATACCTATTACTACTGTTATATTATGATGACGTATAATCTGTATTGTTTTTGTTGTTGTTGTTGTTGTTGTTCGTTTAGGGAGAGTCGTAGTGAGATATCTAGAGACAGGGTAGACACTTCTATAGGAGCACCAAGCCTGTAATTTAATTAAAAGAGATTTTTGAATATCTCGATAGATAGACTTGTTACATGATAAGAGCTGTCCCCTTTTCATGTAAGTATAAAAATAGAGAGATATAGTTAAAATGAAAATGAAATAGAATAGACGAAATTCGAACCTCGTAAATTATGTTTAGAAATAGATTACGAGAGAGAATTAGAAAATGGAATGTAAAACAAACCATTGTTTAGCTTAGAGATAAAATAGTTTCAAGAAAAGAATGTGCGTTGACAATTTTGTTACGAAAAATTCAATTGAGGAATGCAACTATACAAGATAATTTAATAAACATGTTTTTAACATATTGGACAAAATAGGTTACTGGGAATATAGGTTAAAATTCCTTTTGTAAACAAAGGAAAAAGTTTTGGACACGCATGTCCAGAACACGTAAAAGAAGACACATGTTTTGACATGTGTATGACGTCATGGAAAATGGGAAGTTCTAGATATAGATAAAAAAAACTTGAGAGTTAAGCAGACAAAAGGAGGGGGAGAGACGAAGAGAGAATTTGAGGAGACGACAGTCCAGTTGGGATTCGAACGTCTAGAAGCGAGACGGTTACTTTTGAAACTTAGAATGTGAAGCTTTGAATCCTTGATGATGAAAACCACGGCCGGTCGTGAGAAGAAATAAACCCATCATGTGTTTTTATAAACGTCGTCTTTGTGTTGTAATTCTACCAAAAGGTAAAGTGAATATTGTTATTATATGTCTTGTATATAATGTGTTTTAAAATGTCATTACATACACGTCTCGAAATCTCATATCTACGATGTGAACTCTACATCTCATAGCAACACTTCTAAGTATGAACATTTTTATATAAATATGAATCTCTCTTACAACAACATCTCTCTCTTCTAAGACTGCGCTTTTAATAAGACTCTCTACAACAACATCCCTCTTACAACATCTCTCTCACTAAGACTCTCTAAGACTCCTAAATATAACAGACTGAGAGTGTGTTTGACATTTATACATATATGTTTGTTGTATATCGTCTAGTGATTGGAATGACCGCTGTTCATTTATCAATGAATAACGAGACACTTTGTTATAAACAAACTTGGTTTATTTAACAAACATTCATATATACACAATACGGCGGTGGAGGTGGTGGAGGTGGTAGTGGAGAGGTGTAGGTTGCGAACGTGACAGGCAGTTCCTCGTCGTCTGTCTCTCGTTCCCTGTTTCCGCGTCTCTGCCTTGTTTTTGTTTACCATCTCACTTTTATGGACTTTCGACCTGGTAACCCATAAACCAATTAACGTCATTGATCCATATTTTGACCAGCTTGGTGCTTGCTTTTGGTCTGACCTGCGACCGAATTACGTCATCTCCAGGTCATCCCATTCCCGGTTTCATTTTTGACGTCCAGGATTTAAGTTCGTTCGAACCTTGCTCCATACAACGGCCTGGCCCATAAAACGACTTGCGTCACAGGACCAGGTTATCCAATTCCTGGGTTCCATTTTTGTTGGCCCGGATTTTGAGTTCATTCTTACTTTGCCTCTCCATAACACTACCACATTTTCCCAGGCATTACCTCCTGCTTTTGAGGAAAAGTTAAGTATATTCTTTGTAGTAACGATACCATGGTATTACACATTTCTTTCAAAGGAGATAGTGTCATATATGTTTCTTCGCTATAATAGTGATGTAATGAATGATACATCCTGGTTCCTACATACCGGACTATAATTGGATGGTTAAACCATGAATACTGAGCAAATATAGAATAGATTAGAGCAAACGTCAAAAGATACGCCGAAAGCCTCATGCTTAAGGATATACCAGCTCCGAACACTCGCTCAGTAAGGCAACTTGCTTGATTATTACTCGAATATGCTAGTCAAGACCACTCTGTTACTTTAAACAAATATACCCCTTTAGTGAGACATATCAGATACAATAGGGACACTGTAGTATATGTTTGTTTGTTATATATACTGGCAAAAATAGGTCCCCGCATATTTTCCTAGTCTTTCATAAACTTCTCCCCCCCCCGCTGACCTGATTTCCTGGATTTTCCACATTCGATCAAAAGAAAAACGGATTCTTTTTGCGTCAGGCGTCAGTTGACATTTAATGGTTACTTTTGCAGTTCATGCTCCTACCATCTTTGCCTTGAACAAACTTACACCTTTGTTTGCGACGGCAGACGTGGATTTAAGACCCCCATCTCATACCATGTACCTTTTCACACACAGCGAAGAGAAAGCAAGAAAAAAATACATAAAATAAACCTGCTACATGTAAACCACATCCTTATGCTGAAAAATATTTTCAAACACTAAACGGCATAGGAATGACGAAACTCAGCCATGATTTGAGTTAAAACGTTTCTCATTTGAAACTATGGAATTTCTTTTTTTGTTTGTTTTGTTTTTAACGTATTATTTGTATTATTCGAACTACTGTTCTTATGTTACGTGCTATTCGCATAACGTTTCGGTTGATGTAAATTACGACCTTCTTCAGATTTATCTTTCTGTCGAACTCGGGAATCTTTCTGTCGAACTCGGGAATCTTTCTGTCGAACTCGGGAATCTGCACGGAATTTTGAACGGAACCCTTTATTTAATTCGTGGGGGTAGTATGCTCTTATCCTATCACCCGTTATTGGGTAGAAATCTGAAGTAATATCCCAATTGTATTTTGTGTGCCGCCCACACTAAGGATTGAATCTTCAACCTTCAGAAAAGCGTAACTTACGATTGAAGTGTTCTATCTACAATGACACTGAAGTGTATAAAGTTCTTGGTTGAATTCGGTTCAATCCCTGAAGAGTTGAACAATAGTGAAACAATATACAATATACAGTTTGAAGTAATTGATGTTTCTAACAAACAATTAACATATGTTGTTGGCAAAACATATTTTTCTTAAAAACATATTTAGGATATGTGTTGACAAAAATCAGTTCATAATGCCAAAAATACGTACCATACTGGGGGGAGGGGATTTGTGTATTAGAGGCTTTCTTAGAATTGCACGCCTATGGAACTCGCTTCCGTTTCCCTGCTCTCCAGGTGACTACAATATGATCGTCTTCAAGTTCAATGTAAACAAGTACTTGATGAGCCGGCCCCTTAAGTAATCCAATTTACCAAATTTCCACTACGAACGATATTGTTCAATTGACTACCGTACACTCATTAACACTTATCCTCAAGTGGCCTCCGGACCTTGATAAGTGGTGAATTCTTTGTAAAAAAAAAAAAAAAGAAAACATGAACCACGTCGACGTAATATGAATTGAGGTACAAAGTCTTTGTTTTACAAAATAGGAAAATAAATTGATACACACACGAACACGAATTCATCTTAAAAATTCATTAACTAATCAGTTTTAATTAAAGTTTTGATATGAACTAAAAATAAAAAGTACATAAAATTTTAGTTAACATATTTTCTCGTCTTTTTATCCTCTAAATACATGTTGTACGCACGGTGCTGAAATAATAATGTTATTTCGAAAACCATTCGTAACAGGAGGCGGTGGCTTTCTAACTATTCTGCACTTTCTCCTAACAATTTAATGAAAAGAAAGATACCATAAAAATTTTATTTAGTTTGAAAATCCTATCTAAAATATAGCACGGTGCGTACACTGCACAGCACTATTATTATTATTATTATTATTATTATTATTATTATTATTATTATTATTACTGCAACAACAACAAAAAGATACTTCAGGGGGAATCTGGACCCTGCGTAAACGGGTTTTAATTTAATGGTTGCTCCCTAAAAAACGCATACGCAAAAGGTTTTCATTGGTTTGTTTAATTATGAAAACTTTTTTGAAGGTACTATTTGAGGCAAAAAGGCCAAAATCATTATTTAATATGTATGAAAAAACAAATGTAACAAAAAATAAATATATATTAGTATGGGAAATATAATAATTAAAATTTAATTAAAGAAATTTCAAAAATTCAAAAAATAAAATACATGCGCGATTAGAAAAAAATAAAAGTGTATGAGATATATACTAAGAAAGTGAAAGAAAACCTCAGGGAGCAGCCACTAAATAAAAACCCGTTTACGCAGGGTCCACGTGCCCCGTGAATTGCCAAATAAAACTGTAAATGACATCGACTGGCGCCACACCAACTAGTTGTGAAGGGTCAGGAATGACGGAAGGTCCTAGGTTGGAGAGTACTAACCAGACCTCCACTGGAACTGTGCAGTTCAAATCTGGTACCATTTTGTCACCCAAACTGCAGGAAACATCAATGGCCGATGCCAACGAGAAATCAATGGCAAAAGGCTATTGCGTGCAATCATCTGCACGAGTGGTCAAAAGGTGGAGAACATTGAAAATCTGGAGAGACTTGTTGTCACTCGGTCTCCAGCGAATATCACAGGTTACTGCCAATGAGCGATCACTGATGATGGCCTGTGAGATAACTCCTAGTGAGTGAAATAATAATAATAATAATAATAATAATAATAATAATAATAATAATAATAATAATAATGTCCCCTCCCAAATTCACCACCACCCTGATTTAATATTGTAGATGTTTAGTATATTTTCTTAGTTTTTAACCAATGTTCACATTATGGTATGATTGTCTTTTAGTAGTTATGTGAACTTCATTTTCGTATTGATGTATTCTGCACTGATATGAATATAGGATTCCTAACCATGTAACCGATGAAAATACGCTACACATTTTGATGAAAAACATGGGGAAAAAATGAACATAGAAGAACAGAAAACCAAAACTTTAAATGTAATTTCTGTATTAAAAGAAATAGTTATTTAAATATTTCAATATATAATTTTGTGGGGGGAAATCTAGCTCCCCAACAAGGATCACTCTAGATAGAAACAAAAATAAAAATTGTTTCAGTCATGAAGGATTTCTCCTCTACCGGCCGTGGACAGAAAAGGTGAATTGTAGCATCAGAACAGATACTACTACACTGTGTTTTTTTCCCGAAGGCCAAGAATTGTTTGTGTTTTATGTTTCTTTAATTGTTTGTTCCCTAAATTCATAATTCAGTTTTATCAGTATTAGATTGTATATTGCTTTAAAATTACGTAATTTTACATAATATTTATATTTTATATTAATGAAGTTTATTTTCCTTTCTTTTCTTTTTTAATATATTTTAATGTTCTTTTAAAAAATGTCGTCATATAGTATTGACAGTAACAGTTCGACAAATCTTACCTACATTGCCTACAGGCATTTTTTAGTTAACAGGCCTTCTATATCTCTGTGGCCGTGGTCGAACCCTCCATTAAGTTCAAATAGTGCACTGTTATATTTTTTATGTATAAATTGCCGTCCACGCTGCGTAAAAAATGAAATAAAATCGTGAAAATTAAACAGAACAAAATTTGGCACAATTGAACTTTAACTCGCCGGAAATAATTTTTGTTTCTCTTTTCGGGAGAGTTATACTAACGAAAGGGAGACAATCAATAATTAATGCCTGTTTAAAACATTAGACATATCAAAATATCCTAAAATGACTGTTATAATTCATAAGACATTTTTTATTTAATTAAAAGAAGTTATACAAAAGATACATTTCATAATATTCTAAACTGAATGTTATATTATAGTTTTGCATTATAAAAATATTTATTCTGAATTATTTTGAAATGTAGAATGTTGCATTTTATTTGTAAATTATTTATTTAAAAATATTGTTGTTAAATTTTTAACAATTTTAATTAAATTCACTAAATGCTTAATTATTTATTGTTTTTTACTACGATATTTCGTTACTTTAATGAATGTGTGTTGAATTATCAGAAAAGTTTGGTTAGAAAACAAGCATTAATTTTGGATTGTCTTCCCTTTCTGCTAGTATAACTCTTCTGAAAAATATAATCAAATTATACTTATAACGTGTTAAGAGTACTCGTCCAAGCACTTTTAAGTTGTTTTGTTTTGTTTTGTTTTTTTTGGGGGGGAGGCGGTCCAGCATACATATACTGGTAGAATCAAACTGAATAAATGACTGAATCGAACACAATTACCTTGTTTGTTTAAGAGCAAATTGCAGTATATGTTCTGATATTTTATAAAAAACAAAATAAATTTGCCCCTTTCATAATATTCTAAACTGTATGTTATTTTGGGGGGCACCATAAAAAGTATTTATTTTTGAAAATAATTATTTTAAAATATAGAATGTTAAATTTTATTTGTAAAGTTTAAAAATGATTTGTTTTAAATATTGTTGCTAAATTTTAAACAATTTTTATTAAATTCACTAAATGTTTAATTATTTGTTGTCTTGTGATATTTTGTTTCTTTATTGAATTTGCTTTTACTTAAATGCTTAATTGGAAAACAAACATTAATTTTTTATTGTCTTCCCTTTCCGCTACTATAACTCCTCCGAAAATGAAAATAAAAATACGACGAGTTTAAGTGAACTTGTGCCCAAAACATTAATTATGTTAAAAACTGCATTGTTGTATCTCCGTAATTTCTCGTTCCTGCGGCCCCCAGAATCCCATTTAGACAGTTATTAAGATGGTCCCTTTTGGTCCTGTGCAGTTCTTCGGGATCCACTTTCCCGGGCTTTATATTCTCGCCCTTTGTGAAGTGGTTAATTTACTGTTAATCGCCTAAAGAGCTCCTACCTGAAAATACTGACGGGGCTATCCAGGCATTTGTGTAGGCTAGAGTACTCTGTCTCTCGGGCGCTGGCTTTTCAAATCCCAGTTTCCTAACCTTGTGTCATATCTTCCCACCATGGGAGGAAGATAAATAAAAAATGCTTCCGTGGCCTTTTGGCTAGGAACAAAGCGTAATATCTGTTTTGATACGTGTAGTTTATTCTGTAGTCGATCAATGAAGGAGAATTCCTTCTAGATTGAGGCAATTTTTTATTTTTGAGGATGCCTATTTTGAGGAGCTGGATTTTCCTCATGTCAAAACCGTCCTAGAGTCTAATATTGCCCTCTTGGGGAGGCAAGTAAATAAATACTTATACGGACAAATACAACTCTTAGATATAATAAGAACGGCAA